>NC_054079.1:25600213-25768440 GCF_017639655.2 Falco naumanni
AGCTGTTGACATTCAATTTTGTAATGTAAATCAATCGTTGCTTATATCTTCTGATATCAGGCCAAAAGGTGGAAAAGGTACTGTGATATATGTGTTGGGTTAATTCTGCAGATCTCTATGGAAAGGTCAACTTTATCTACAACTGGAATCAGTAATTTTGGAGGCTGCCAGCAATATTTTACATTCTCCTCTTACACATCTGAGAAATATTATTTTTCTACTGCTCTTTCTGAAAGTTATGCAAGTCTTCTGCAATGTGAACATCAAAATCCTAATTAAACATGGTTTCATGAGTATGGATCTCTCAACACTGATATATAGGATTTACAATACTTGTATTTTGCAACCTGGCCAGATGTTGGTAGGATTAGTAGCATTCTGTGTTTTTCTCGGACACCAGCTGGGTAGAGATTAAGTATATCACTTAGTGTTTTCCACATTTCACCTCCCAGAGAATGCCCAAAATCTCATTTTATTTTGTTTTAGATAAGGGAAGAATGCTGAAAGTAAAACAGCTATCTGGACCCCATAGGAACCTGGAAGAGGAGCTGGAGCCCAAGAAAAAGGGGAGAAACCAAAAAGCAGGGAGAAAGATCAGGTTAAGGCGATGGAGTAAGATTCAGCTTTTGGGATTCAAACACTGCTTAGATCATATAACCTCATGTGGCTGTATCAGCAGGATCAAATTTCAGTATTGTATTTTCAAAAACCTGGAGTACTTTCAGAGTTGCTACACAGCAGATTTTAGTCATCCTAACAACATTTTATCTCAATGCCAGCTTCAGCAATCTGTAATTTTGTGACATTTTCCGAGTGCAAGCAGGATTCTCTGCCCTGACCTGTGCCACTAACAGTGTCCATCTGCTGCTGCACTCTGGGGAGATGACTGGACAACATCCAGCGATCCAGACAGATCTGCTGAGCTATCACCTGCCCTTGAACTCTCTCTGAAATCCCCAGATGTGGGGGTTCACAGTATTCTGAAATTTTTTCTGTAGATGATTTGATGCCGCTCGGGTAGAGCTTAGTGGCTTGGGGACAGACTGTCTGGCAGTAGGCAGAGTAAATGAAAAAGCACATAATCTTCATATCCAGGTGGGATGTACGTAATGCTTCCACTACGAACAGTAAAAAGTGGGGCAATATTTGTGAAGCATTTGGGGTTGATTAACCTAAATTGTGAATTCCCCCCAGCAGCTTCCAAAATTCAGTCTGTGATTTAAAAACTGCAGCATGACTCCAGACACATTGTGAGCTCCACTAGCAAGACTTGTGTTTTCCTGTGTTTATGGAACAAAACTAGGACCCTTCATCTTTAATACTGCTTTTACAGTATTTTACAGTCTGCCCTTTACACAGACACACATTCTCCCATATATATAGCTGGTATAAAATAGATCAAGGCCAAGCCACCACTGGCTGTGCTATTATAATTTCCATTCTCAAGGAGACTAAAATGAATTGTCCTGTTAATTTCCTTGTCTGTGTGGAAAATTTAACCAGCATGATTGCAGTAATAGCCTAGAGTTATCTTGGTCCTCAGGTGGACACTGATCCAATTTTATTTGGAAATAATTACTTCAAAAGCAGAGTAATTTTTCCAGGATGGTGTCTTACTCTGAAAGAGCATATCCATACAGCTTCCACTGCAGCAGTACTGACAGTGATTTACTTTGCATAAGCAAAGCCCAAGGGAAAGAACACATTACATATGTATCCTCCATAACATGTTGCAGTAAATATAAGACTAAAAGGGCTGAATAAAAAAAAATCTTGGAAGTTGGATGGAGACGCACACAGACAGTGAACAGTCACGCCAGGTTGAGTCACAGCCACAATTTGGCTCTACACAGCCTTATATCATCTGTAATAATGACACTCCATTTTGTCCCAGCCTTAATTTTGATCACCCACTACAAATGGGAACCACAACAACAAAATAATTATTCTGAACCAATACTTTTTTACTGCCTTTTGAAATCCTACTACATCTTTACAGCAAGGGAAAAAATAAGCTAACAGCTGTGAATTCATCAGCAGGGATTTCTCTCCATTTATGTCTTTCCCCCTATATTTTCATAGACTAACTGCAAGCCTTACTATGACATAAAGTTCATAGAATTACAGACTCATAGAAACATATAATCATTTAGGTTGGAAAAGACCCTTAAGATCATCAAGTCCATCCGTTAATCTAACACTGCCAAGTCCACCACTAAACGCCACCATCTACAGGTCTTCTAAATATCCCCAGGGATGGTGACTCAACCACTTCCCTGGGCAGCCTGTTCCAATGCTTGACAACCCTTTCAGCGAAGAAATTTTTCCTAATATCCAATCTAAATCTCCCCTGGTGCAACTTAAGGTTGTTTCCTCTCATCAGTTTTGAGGCACAATAAACAGACCTGTTTTAAGTGGAGAAGTATGTCTCTATTTCAGTCATTTTTACAGCTGAGAAACTCCTGGGTTTACCAATAATTACACATCAGAACTTAACTTTCCACCAACCATCTGGGTCAGATCCACTTTCTCCACCATGCAGGGGAAGCTCTGCTCCTCTCTGTGCCTGGAAGCACCTGCCTTTTGCTAGAAGCTGAGATCATGGAAACTGAATTTATCTTGTTTAATGCTGAACTGGTGGCTTGCAATTCCAGAAAGTAGCTGATGGAAGGTGTATTGGATTTGCATGGCAAGATTTTTTTGGGGGGAGCTACAGGGGTGGCTTCTGTGAGAAGCTGCTAGAAGCTTCCTCTGTGTTCAATGGAAGCTGGCTCCAAGATGGACCTGCCACTGGCCAAGGCTGAGCCAATCATCTATGGTGGTAAAGACTCTGTGATAACATATATCAGAAGGGGGGAAAAAATCTGCACAACAAATTGTAGCAGGAGAGAGGAGTGTGAATATGTGAAACAACTCTGCAGACACCAAGGTCAGCGAAGAAAGAGGGGGAGGAGGTGCTCCAAGTGTCAGAGCAGAGATTCCCCTGCAGCCCATGGTGAAGACCATGGTGAGGCAGGCTGTCCTGCTGCAGCCCATGGAGATCCACAGTGGAGCAGATATCCACTTGCAGCCTGTGAAGGACCCCACGCCAGAGCAGGTGGATGCCCAAAGGAGGCTGTGACCCCATGGGAAGCTGTGCTGGAGCAGGCTCCTGGCAGGACCTATGGAACTGTGGAGGGAGAGGAGCCCACACTGGAGCAGATATGCTGGCAGAGCTTGTGACCCTGTAGGGGATCCACGCTGGAGCAGTCTGTTCCTGAAGGACTGCACCCCGTGGGAGGGACCCATGCTGGCGCAGTTCATGAAGTTCTCCTGTGGGAAGGACTCGTGTTGGAGAAGTTCATGGAGGACTGTCTCCTGTGGGAGACCTCATGCTGGAGCAGGGGAAGAGAGTGGGGAGGAAGGAGCAGCAGAGAGAACGTGTGATGAACTGACCACAACCCTTATTCCCCATCCCCTTGTGCTGCTCAGGAGGAGGAGGTAGAAAATTCAGGAGTGAAGTTGAGCCCAGGAAGAAGGGAGCGGTAGGGGGAAGGTGGTTTTAGATTTGTTCTTATTTCTCATTATCCTACTCTGATTTGAATGCTAATAAATTAAACCGATTTCCCCAAGATGAGTCTGTTTTGTCTGTGATGGTAATTGTTGAGTGATCTCCCTGTCCTTATCTAAACCCATGAGCTTTCTGTTATATTTTCTTTCCCCTGTCCAGTTGAAGAAGGGACTGATAGAGCAGCTTTGGTGGGCATCTGGTGTTCAGCCAACGTCAAACCACCACAGAGGGTTTGTAAGACTCCTGTGCCCTTTTTGTTTTCTTCTGTGGAAACTGGTTATTGCATTAAGATAACCTGCTTAATTATTTAGGTGTTTAAAGAAGGCCACCAAAATGAAATGATTGCCCGAACATTGCTTCTCTGTTTGCAGTGTTTGTGGTTTTGGGATATGTCCCTCCATACCCTTTTAAAATTTGAACAGAATTTGATAAAATAATGCCATCACTGGAGGGGAAACTAACATCTGGTCCGCAAAACTGCTGGCTGAGACGCATTTAGATCATTTCTGAGTCTTATTCACAAAGGTTGCTATTTCAAATGTAGAACAGGCTGGGGGGAACAGGACCTCCCCAAAATACCCAGTTTTACCTCCTTCCAGGGACAGCATAGCTAAAGCTTGTAAGTCCCAGGAGCTTCACGAGCCAAGAGGGTTTGGTAGATTTTCTGAAAAAATTAGTATTGGATTGTACTTTTGGCCAAA
The DNA here is from genome assembly GCF_017639655.2 of Falco naumanni. Taxonomy (NCBI): domain Eukaryota; kingdom Metazoa; phylum Chordata; class Aves; order Falconiformes; family Falconidae; genus Falco; species Falco naumanni. Next base: position 25,604,465 of record NC_054079.1, read on the forward strand.
AGTAATTACGTGTTCTTTAAAGTATTTTGCGTGAGGTCTTGGAGAGATTGCTTATGTCACTTTTCAAAGTCTGAGAACCCAAATATTTATAAATAAGTCAATGCTTTCTGGAATGCATTCCTTGTCTGCATAGTCTCTTATCCATATTTAAGCCCAGTATGGCATGTAGGCTGGAAAATTTTATGCTAGTCAAATGCTGAATTTAAATGTACAATAGGACAGTTCTTCATAGTTATGCAATTGCTGAAAAATGAGATGGACTGCCTGATTCAGACTGAGAGCTTCCCTGGAAAGAATTTGTCATCATCTTTTGCTCTGAACAGTGCTGAAATTACTGCTAGCATTCAATAAGTGTTACTAATATAAAAAATAAATATACAGGCATTTTACTGTTTAAATGTCTATGACCAATGATCTTCAGCTAACAGGCTGAAGAGAGGATGAAGATTTGAACTCTTTCATATTGTGTTTCTCATTTCTTCTAGGCGAGTTCCTTAGAAATTTTGAGAGAATAACTTGCCTATGCACTGCAAGGACTTAATTTGTGTTAACCTGCCTCAAAAACATGATATGCAGTTATTGTAGTGATGTTTCTCAAAGCCCAGCAGGTAGTCATCACTGGAGGCCTTGTGCATCCACTGTGTGGCCAAGTAAAGCAATAAGCATCCATAGCCAGGTGTCTGTGCTCCATAGTACATGTGCTAGCTGAGGACAGCATTGAGAGCTGGGAAGGGAGGAAATGCACAACCTCAGCAATGGGAAGCCAGAGTTCAGACTGTGTTGTTGACTGGCTCAGGACACGTGGTCCTCGCACAACCCTCTAACATCTGAGCCTCTGATTTTTTATTATTTTTTTCTTCCCCGTTGTAAGAAAATTAATTTGTGGTAGCAAGGGTTAGAAAGAATCTGACCTCTTAAACAAAAAGGCTTGCTTTAGTACCCAACAGTCAAAGATACAAGTATATTTCTGTTACCCTTGCTGCACTTTGAAGGGGGCTAGCCTAGATATTTAACTGACTTTATTATTTCTAGCTTAACATAAAGCTATTCTCACAAGTACAGGTGAGAAGGGTCTTGGCAGCTACAAAAGACTGTGACCCAAAATGTTCAGCCCTGACTGCTCTTCTTTCCTTGAGCACTGATAGATCAGTGATGTGGAGCAGGGTGGCATCAGTTTCTGACATTGGCTCTGTGTTTTTCAGGAATGCCTTGAATGCAAAAAATCTTCCAGGGCCACTATTTGACAAAAACATACACAGAGAGGCCAAGAATTTGACTGTTGTTTTACCAAACAGCGATAATAGTCTGTGGTTCCCTGTGCCTTATGAAACTAAATTAAAAGGCAAATGCTGATTTAAAATGTTGAGTTTAGTTAACCAAATATGTTATTTAATGCTAAATAGATTAAGAGGTTGGTTTCTAATGATGCACCATTAATTTTAGCATTGGCATTTTCTGGAAATCACTGATATTGGATGGGATCCTGGGAAAAAGCTGAGACACCTGCTTACTACTCCTCACTTCTGATGCTCTGCCCCACAGATGGTTTCTATCCCCTTGCTCTACCAGATGCTTGCTTATAGTCCCCCTTACACTGCAAAATGCAGTTTCTGTAACTGTGTCTGGTTTGTCCTAATAACCATTCAGAAAACAGCACCAAGCTTTCTGGACAGGACTACTCTCTCATGACAAATTCTGTATTTTGGCAGCAGCCCATCACTTCAAAGAAATCAGCTTTACACCTTCATTCTGGTCTGGAGCCAAGTTCAGCCCTGGTGCAGATCTGTGCCAGTCCCTTTTCTGTGCTGGGTGCTCCTATTTCCACAACAGCACAGCTTAGTCCCGTTTGGATTACTAACAGGCTCATTACTTTCATCTCCCAAGTGAAACAGTTTTTCCTGCTGTCCTGTCTAACCTTCCTAAGCTTCAATTTGTAGTCACTGCCCCTTGCAAGACTGTCCAGCACTACTGAAAAGAGGTTAATATAACTGCCCTCCATTACATCTTTGTAACTGCCTTTCAAGAGGAAGGAGAAATGGGATAAAAAAAGTGTTAGCAGTTCCCTGGAAAGTACAGTGCTTGGTCCAGAAAGGTGTATGGGAACTAGTCAGTTTTGACTGCAAAATGTCCAGCAACACAAAGTTGATTACGGCCTGTGAAAATTAGGCTGTCCAAGGTTTAATACGCTTCCACTAGCCTAATTTTGACTTTGCTTTCTAGCCTTGGACTGACTGAAGGTATTTCTGTTATCGCCTGAGTTCTAAATGGCTGCTACTCATCTGTAGCATGAACAGAAATGTCTTTTACATCTCAGTTTTAATTCCTTGAGTTGCTTTTTTTTCACCTGCCATAATCTGAGGGCACTGGGAATTTGTAATTTTTGTGGGAACTTAGTCTTGATCTTTGGTTTTGGTTTCGGTTTCCTCCTTCCCCTTCTCTTCCACCCCCATTTTTCTGCTAGACCAAAGAAGATGCATACTTTGTAGTCTTGTGCAAAGGAGGAGAAGCTGGCCTGGGATTTAGTGTTGCTGGAGGAACGCTCACTTTAAAGCAGGCTGGTGATTAGATCAAGTGCTCATTTATCAAGACTCACTGCAAATCATTCACAGTCATAAAAGTGTCTCTCAGAGGCAACTGCATACCATCTGCTACTGAAATCAAAGGGTGCCTGGGAAGTGTAATTTTTATTATTGGAGATGGATGCCAATTATATTTTCAGTCTTTAAAAGTCTGTTACTGGATGGGATAGGCTAGATCTAAATTCTATGCATGTAAATAAAATTATGCATGCAGTTGCAGTGCATGCAGCCTTTAGGGGAAGTTTTAATTTGCAGCCTTTGAAAATGAACTCTGTGCAGCGGTTTTAAATTATTTTTTTTGCAAATCCTGAGAATTACCATTTCAGACCTCAGCAAACATTCTGGATTTCACTTCATAAATTTGTTTTGGTGTTAAGACCTGTTGGTTATCAGTATAAGAGGGTTGATTTTTTTATTTTAAAAAAGAAAAGCCTTATACAGCATTCTGAACCAAAGATGTTGTGTTCCATTAAGTGATGCTGGCGTGTAAAAAGTGATACCAAGCAACTGAAATACTGTTCAAAAACAGATCAGCGAGAAATATCCAAGACAACCGGTGTCCTGTATGACAATCCCTTTACACAAGACACGCATTTAAATTCTGCTCTGAAACAGAGATCCATTAAGTGCTGAGATTAGAAGAAATATATTTCCTCAATCTTTGGGGCCTGCAGCAGCCCTTGCAGGGATGTTCTGTTTTTTGCTCTTAGACAAGACCAGTATAAGTAAATGTATTTTACATTAAGCAGTCATTGAGTTAGAACATGGTCACAGTCTAGGGACCAGATTCCACTTCTCTTGCTACAAAGGTTGTGTTCCCTGTCTCTGGCCCAAACATTCGCAGTGTCAGCTGTGAGCAAGGGGAAGGCTCAAGAGTGTCCCACCCTAGAGACCACTTCACCTAAAGATTGGGACACTACCTAAAAATATGATCTTGAGTGCTCTCAGGCTGATTAGCTGATGAAGTCTTTCTCCTGAATGCCATTAGCCATGAGACCAAGAGCATCAGCTCCTGCTCTTTCCAGGTCCTCTTTGTTCAGTGTGTGTAAAGAATGCTCCTCAGGTGGGCCTCTTGGGAAGCATTTTAATGTCCTTGACCTACTGGGTTTCTGGGTCCTAGCTGGATTTAGGGTTGTCATTGGGTGCTGAGCTGCTTAGATGGGCTGTTCTGCCCACATTTTGGTGCAGAAATAGAAATGCCTAGTGAGCTGCAAGGTACTGAGGAGATGGGTATGTGAGGGAAGGCAGATGTTTTGGACATGACCCCTGTATTCCAATTACCTCTTGCATTTGGGTGTCTACATCTGTCATTGATGCTGTTATTCTAGCTTTGACTGCCTGCTTAGACTGGCTGGAAATGTACTGTCTTGGTTCTGTAGGGTTGTGGCAGGTGCCATCATCATCTTACAACAACTGTTGTAAGACCATACTGTATATATTAGTTTTTATACTGCTAAAGCACAACAGCAAATTTGATTAGATTAAACCAAAATTGCCCTAATTACACTGTTATGTCACACTAAGGAGACAAATGCCACAAGATTGCAAAAACATTTAATTCTGAGCACTCAAATGGCAGGAAAATTATGTGTTGTAACCCCTTCACATTCAGGAAAAAAATCTCCATAATCCTGCAGTCTCACTTTACAAAATAAAGTTCTGTAAAATATTAACTGGGAGGGGAACAGTTTATACTATCTAACACAAAGTGACTTATACAACTAGTGTCAAAGGCAAACAAAAAACCTTCTAAGTAAAAAGTCAAAATACACATATCAACAGAAGCACAAATGCTGCATTAAAGACAGTCAAGATAAGATGACAGTGCACTTGTTAATAAAAAAGACAAAAAAGAAGAAAAGGTACTAAAGTTAGCAACACATTGAAAGAAAATGCAATGAGGAAAAAATTTTCAAACTATTTTTTCTAATGACAACAGAATTTCCATTTGCAGTCTTTCCATCCATAATTTGTCTGATACAGTACATCCATTAAAATATTCAGAACCTCACAGAAGAGCTAGGTTGTTCTCTTCCAAATCTAATTACAGAGTTGGTTTTGGATGTTTTAAACAGACATTATGTCCATTTAAAAACAAGGCAACAAATGGACTTTTCATCACCTTCGATCCTAGCAGTGATGATAAATGTTTTTAAGAGTTATCATAATCTTTTTTGTCTTTTTTCCCCTCTGCTTCAAATCCATCAACTCCATCACTGTCCCTTCTCCTTTTACGATTATTATGGATGTTGAAGCGTTGATTCATCTGTGGTAACGGATCCATTCCTAAAACTTTGTGTATTTGACGAAATGCAAGGAGTCTCAGTGCAAACTAGAAAAAGGGTAGAAAGAAGATATTTCTGTTATGAAACAAATGTCAATTTTAAGTACTTTGTCAAACAATTAATGAAGAACAGTAGTAGTGTATGATATTATCCTTAGCTCTTATTATCCCCCTCTTCCTTCCCCCAACAAAAGTCAACACAATAAAACGTGTATGTCACATTTGCTGCTTCTGTACAAAGTACATCATCTTAGCTTAAAAATAATATACATGTGTTTTAGTTGCTGGACTTGCACTGAAGCAGCCAAGGCTTGTCACATGTCCCATTACACATTAGTAAATTTAGCAAAAGGATCAAATGAAGAGGTAGGGGCAGTAACCTCTTAAGATGCAAGTGCGATTGGTCAATACTGTAAGTGGATACAGTATTAAAAATTAAACATACACAGATTTATTTATAAAATATTAAATGCCAATGTAATTTTAAATCTAATAACATACTGCTGTATAGTGAGCATTTTTATGGAGAGAGAAATATATATAGATGGGAGTGCTTCAAACTTTTCAGGAAATACATTAATTTTAGTGCAAAAATGAACACTATTATACATCCTCTGTTGTGTCATTTTCATTGCCTAGACTGATCATCTGAAAAACAAGACTATATTCTAAAAAAGGAAAATTCATGTACACCATATAGCTCAATTTTAAAAAAACCAAACCAAACAAAACAAACCCAGCAAAAACCCCAGCCATCAAATTTAGTTACTTCACACATATTTTTCTTTACCTGCGCACTTGAAGTAATATCCTCTCGTTGCTGGTCTGTCATTACAGTGAGTGTATCAAAAGGATCTTTCTCACAAGGGTCCAGAAGGCCAGGACCACCTACAATGGTTAGGCTAATTAGTAGCACATCTCTACCTTATTTCAACCAAGATTACAGATTTTACATTAGTTAAGCATAAATATACAGACACTGATCAAATGCAACTTGCCTTTAAGGATGATTCCTGAAGATATACACTCAAAAACTCTTCTCAGTGCATCCCCAGGACTCTGTGGTCCAGTAGCACTGCTAATTGCTTTTTCCACAAGCAACTCCATAGCCTAGACCAACAATAAGAAAATCCAGCCAATTTAGAAGATTGATTAAAATTTAAAAAAGCTACTACTGGTGTTCAATACAGAACTTTTGATACTGGAATTTTGAAGAATATTACACATCACAGAATACTTTCAGTTAAAAATGGAAAAAAAATATTTTAGATATTTTATAATGATGAATAAAAAGAGAGCTGCTACAAGATTAACATTGAGTCCTGATACTGATATGCTGCTTCTCATCACAAGTTGTCCAAAAGTTTTGTAGAAATTTATACAGTAGTAGCCTACACATGCAGGTAGACAACTTGTCCAGACATTTTTTGAGAGCATGAAACATGGTGGGCCACCGGAATCCATCAGCCACATGAATAAACAGCACACAGTATGAAATGATGAATTTGATTCATCGAATGAAATTAACAGGATGCTACAGAGAAATTATTTTTTTCTACAAGAATACAGAAACTTAAAGCATCAAAAATTTCATGACCTTTTAATGTTTAAGTGGTTACTAGTTCTTCAGTTTAGCAAAACTGAAGTTCACAGCAAGTTTTTTCTTGGATATAGGCTAACACTAACTCAGATGTTAAACAAGTGTAAAAAACCCAAAACCTTGATGATAAACAGGTTTTGTAAAATTCACACATTATTTGATAATAGTGAAAATGGTTTAAATTATTATCTGTATTTAAAATATTGCTTTTTTTTCTGTGAATATGTCCATTGTTTACTTTTATTAGACTATTTTTTCCAGAAAAATCCATAAAAGAAATTTGCACAAATAAAGAATAGCTTTCCTTAGCTTTCTCAGCATTAAATGGATGTTTCAATACTACCCCTTTGGCAAGTTTCATTTTCAAACAATATGTGTCTCTTGTTTTTTGGTGGGGATTTTTGGGAGTGTGTTTTTTGATTCCTCTCCCGAGTTTACAGTTGTTCATATGTTGCCTTTTATTTTCATTTTCCAAGAGTAAACGTCTATTCTAATGCATGCAAGTAACTATAGGCAGTGTTGATTACAATCCTTCACTAAGGGTGCCCATTCCTTTCTATCTTAGCTCAATTTAAACGACAGATTTCGATTCTTGAGCACGGTATTTCCATATTCCCACTGTGACACTCAGGATCAATCTTTTGAGTTTTAGCAACAGTAATTTAGTTATTTTCAAGTATGAAGCAAAATACAGTAGGAAAGAAAAAAAAAGCAGATCATGTTATTGCATTTATTCAACTCTAGTTCTTTTGGATCCTCATACAATACACTGAAGAACAGATATTATGAGAAATAAGAAACAACATTACTTGTTCTTCATCTATGTGCCTGCTGTGTGTTGCAGTAGCTCTAAGGATGCTTTTCTAAAAGTATGCCGGGGTTTATTCTTTGGCAACTCAGTATCATAGCGATATTGAGGGCACATACTTCTTAGCTTCTTTTAAGCTATATTTGCACAGCGTATCTTTCATTAAGTATAGCATGGAAACTGGATTACTTTTTTTTACTTTAAATATTTAAAAAAACAAATAACTGCTCTACATTTTTTCCAGAAGCAATAAATATCATCAGAAGTAATTTAATAAAATTATCTGCAAGCTTAGTACAGTTGTAAAACATTTCTCATTGAAATAATGCAAACTACTGTAACTGTCTTGACGTTAGTGCTCTTCCTGCCAAAACTGAAAAATCTACATTAGGAAGTAGCACAGTACAACAGGATTTGGTCTATGAAACAAAACAGTCAGAGCTGAGTTTACCTCCGCACATATACATTTCAGAGATTTTGTTTCAGACTAGCTTTTTCCAGTTCACAGATTGAACATCTGTTAATATTTGGAGCACAAGTTGCACTTCTGGAGAGCATCATTTAAGGTAGTCAATGTAAAAGGAATGCTCCAAGAACACTTGGCTGCAAGAATTGAGAGAGGTAACTGGGTACAACCTAGAGATCTGTTTCTAAGTTACACTGATTAAAATTCTAATGTTGACACATCCACAGACTAGTACTGTGGTATTTCATCTTGTAGAAAGGATATATTAATGAGCACAGGAATTACTGTGATTTGTTCTTTCAAGTAGCCTTTCTGTTATCAGAGAGCTATCTGGACACAGTTGACATTACTTTCAATCAGTTTCAGTAAAGTTCAAGCAATTCAGATTAGGTGGTTAGAAAAAAATAAATTTTTATATAGAGAGTAAAGGAAAAAACGCTAAAGCCTAGAAGAAGAATTCCACCCACAAAGAATTCAAAAGAACAGGAAAATTCCTTTTGAAAAAACAATTTCAGTTGCAAATGACAAAACTTCAGAAAATTAAATTTTTAGAGGGAATCTGGATCATTTGTTGGGGGAAAAAAGCCCCCCCAAAACCAAACAAAACCCTACATTACTCCTTGAAAAAGTCTACATTTTTAAACTGTAGTAACACTTTCCTACGCTTTACTTGCAGTACCATGTACTTTAGAAAGACTCATTCAAAAGTACATTACTCACCCAGCTTGGAAAATCAGACCAAGTTGGAACCCGTTGACAGAGGTCACGAAGAATACGTATGATAACCACACAGGACTGCAGACCATTAGCTCTAGCCTTGTGAGCAACACAAAATCATATTAATTAATCCCAGCACCTACAGCAAATAGGGCTTGTTGAAAGACTAAAACACCACTGTTCAATGGAAGCCCAGATACAAGATTGAAACAAATCAATCATTCTACAACTTTATTCCATGAGCTGCCATTCACAGCAGTATTTTATACAGGGTTAGTAATTTAAGGTGGTGGAAGTCAAAGTGCACAGGCTATACAAGAATAATATTTCTTGATCCCCTGTGCACTTTGACCTATGTTCACTTGTAACAATAAATACAGTATGTTTCTATATTAGAAATAAAGTAAAGGTCTAAGAAATAGGTATAGAGACCGAAAGGTCAAGGGAATCTGTTTGGTTTCTTTATCGTGCCTTTGCCAGAATGCAAAGTCACTAAACCAAACAGTTACTTCTCGCCCTTCATTCTCTACACTTAATACACTTAAAGAAATAGGAAAAAAAGTCTTAAATCTAAACCCAAAGCTTTAAACACAGAATCCATTATTTAAAACAGTTACTCTGCAGCCTTATGGAATATATAACAAATATACGACACATGATCACCCCAAGCGAGTCAAGCTTTCAACATCAACTTCTCAATGGCAAAAAAAAATTATAAATAGTGAAAAAAAATAATGTGAAATTCAAATGAGCAATATCTGCATAAAGCAGTTCTTCCATACTCAACCTTCTACATTTAAATTTAGGGACCAGAAAAATATTATGTATTATTAGCATGAACAATGCTGAGTGTTTGCACACAATTAAACATTTATATTGCAACTGAACTTATCTCTCATAAGGCTACAAGAAGAAAGCAAAATTATGTTCCGAACCTGGAACCACTTAGCGTGGCGTAGAGCAGCCAGAGCGTCAAGGCATTTTTGCCTGTCCAAGACGTCCGGTGGATCTTTCACCATACCCGAGGTTACATCTAAAATGGATTGAATTGGCAAAATGCAGTGAGGAATGGGTGTTTGACCAGGTGAGCAAGACACTTCCTTAAAGTAGATTCAGTGTCACACATGCCATTTAAAGTTTAAACACTCGAACAACAAATGTAAATGCTCAATAAAAGCCATTCAATTAGGATTAGGGCATCAATCCAGTATGAAGATCAAGAGCATAGCTCTCAGGTTATTTTTGAATGCATTGCAGATTATGCAATGCATAGTAATTCTTTATTCAAGCTAACACTGGAAAAACACATATCCCCTAAAATTAAATACTGCAGGAAGGATGGTTGGACACAGTGCACCAGCACAGAGAACACAAGACAGAAGGAACACAAAAATCCACTTTAATCAAATAGAAACATTCAAACTTAATTTCTTGTAAATTTTGTCATGTTTTATTTGGGACCTACTCTTTTAAAGAAAAACTAAGTATATAAAAAAAATAAATCTTAAAAGCACTAGACGTTTAGTAATGAAATTTTTATCATACCTTAAAATAGAAATTATTTTGCTTTTAAAAAAAACTGACTAAAGGAACATGAAATGCTCTTCAGTATTAAGAGCTCCATTACTTTCTAGTACTCTCTCTATTACTCAAATTCCTCAGCCCATAATATACATGCTCCAATATCATTCAGGATGCAAAGGATTTGAAAAGCGATTGCTTTACTTAAGATTCAGCAGGGGAAAAAAAAGCAAGGAATAGTTTAAAACACAAAGCACAATGTCTGAAAAATAAAGAAAATATAGTAAATCTTGTATATTTAAATGTTCAGGATTAATTAAATTATCAAACCAATTGCTTTGTTTCCCAAAAGGAAAAGACCACAAGGCCCTTTTGGAAGTGGCTTAATCAATGAAACTGGAACCACTGAACAATATGAAATGGTATCTTCAGGTTACTTAAAAACTGTAGGGATATAATGCAATGATCAACTTTAAAGGCTCTTTGTTTTACTAATTATGAAAATGGCTATTGTGACTAGTGACAAAGTATATTGGTAGCATAGCTGGTGATACACCAGATAAAGAGGAAAGAAAAAGCCCTCGCTCAATGGCACTCATTTCACAGGAGCCGGCTGTATGGAACAATATAGTTTACTCCAGCAATATATAAATTTAGATAAGTCTGAGAATAAAATTTGTATATATTTTGAGTCTCACAAAACATGCCAACAAGGAGAAGGTTCTAGGGATGCTGCAGAGAGAAAGCTCTGAAACCACCTATTTATACACAGATGTAAAATAAATAGTAGGATACTTTACCATACAGAGAACTAAAAAGCCATGAATGAACATCATGCTACAACTTTGCAATATAATAAATAAACTCAATCTGAAGTACTACATTCAGATTTGGGCGTTTTTTTTTATAGGACAGTTCCATTGCTCTGCACTGGGCTAAAAGGGAGAGGATTTCAAAATAAGAACAAAGCTGAGAAGAACCTGGGTATCTTCTCGCACAGATATTAAAACTTACGGACTATATGTTAAATTGGAAAGAAGAAAAACTACACTAACAAGGCATTTACAGAGCAAATGAAGACATCTAAAACGGTATTTCATTTAAAACAAACACCAAACTTATACAAGAGAGGTGTCAGGTAAGATAACTGATGAAACAAGTACAACTTGTATATAAAAGACAAGGAGTACATTTGGAGAAAACCCACAGCAGGTAAAGAGAGGCAAAGTAAGATTGAAAAGTTAAAAATAAAAATCTGGGTCTGTTGGGTCTAGTAGCCTAATCAATATTTTACATTCTTCTAAAACTAATATGCAAATAGGTAACACTGTGCAAACTTTTATCACAATAATTCACTACATAATTTGAAACTCAATTACTTCTAGTCAGAAGTTGCAAGGCACCTATTGCACCGAGAATATATCGGCTGAAAAAAATGTATCAAGGAAACTCTTGTAATACTTAATCTGTGGATTTTTGCATCTGTTTCACATTTCAGGATTAACCCCTTAAAGACTATTTAACTAAATTCAGATGCCTAACCTACACCACCCTGTCAAACTAAGACAAAAAATATTAATTAATTTACAAAACACAAGCATGAATTCTTACCCTACATAACTTATTACTAGCATCAGGGGTTAATCTTCAGTTAGACATGCTGTGTCCACACTACCTCTTTGTTAAAAGCTAACAGGTATATCAATTTTGGTAAGTTTTATTATGAGAAATACATATTACCCAGTCAACTATTTCAAGACTAGTGTGAACACTGCCTTAATTCTAGGAGAGACACAAAGACACATAGAAAAAAAAACCCACACAAAGTAACAGTAGATGCTAGGAGTATGCATCCAACCCCACTCCTTTGTAAAGCATGGCAGGTGTGACACTGAGCTTTAGAAAACCTTGGTCAAAAATCCTTCCGATGTGTTGGCAGCAACCCCTGATAGGAATCAAGTCCCTCTGCTAGAAGGCTTTGGACCAGGGCTGTTAGCTAAGAAAAAAAAAGACGCACACATATATGCGTTTTTAAGTATGTACACTCTGTTTGCTGAAGGAAAGATTCCACAGCAGGGGTTAGAGTACTTTGAATATATAGATTTGGTAAACTGTCAAATGCACAATACTGCAAGGAACAGTAGCTATGTGGTTAACAATTTTATTTCACACTGTATTTATTATTATTTTTTTAGCCTTTTATCATGTAATGGGATTATTACACATCAAACAAGATTCTACACCACATGCAAGTCTCAGTCTCATCTTGACTCAAACTTGTTCTTCTGGTAAATCCTTCCTTATCACCTGAACAAGCTCCCCAAGCAAGCTAAAAAACCCCAAACAAACCCCAAAAACTAAACCAAACTTTAAACCACTGTAAGACACAGAGCATGAGAAGCTGCAGTAAAAAACCCCACAAACACATACTACTACTCTGCAGCAAATAAGCAGCAGTCTTTATAATAAGGCCGCCTTTGCTGCAATAATTTGCAATTCAGTCTTCTACTTGCTCTAGTTTTAGAAGTGAACTTTTCTGCACATCCATTTTATACTGCTCAGTGTCTTGAAGAGAAATCTAACTTGATTTTGCTTGCTTAGAGGCAGTACTGCATTCACCAGTGAATAAACTCACAGTGGTCATTTTAACTCATGTGGGTCAGACAAAAATACAGATTTGCTTCCTTTAGGTGGCATAAATTAAGGGATTGATTGTAGTAATTTGAAATTGATTTTATTTTTAGTCTATATCATAGAATTTTAGGCCAGAAAATTGAAATTGAGTATTGTAGCAGAAATCAATATTGCACTTTTGCACAGTACATTAAGAAATAAACATGGTGTTTAAGGTTAACTGCATTTAATGGTTAACATAATTTAATAGTCAAATCTTTCAAATTAAATTATTCTTTATAAACTTAAATAATACATGAATTCTGATTCAGCACAGACAAACCAAGAATCATGTTACACTTAGACTGTCAAAAACCAAGTAAATTGGTTTGGTGTGATAGTACATGTACAAAGCCTTTAAAGCTAGGAATAATATGCACAGCTTAAAAATCACGTACAAAGCACTCAAAGACTCTTCAGAAGTCATCCAAACTAGAGAATGCTTCCTGAAGTTTTTCTTTCTGATTATGTAGGATGACTTTGTTAACACAGCTTGCTTACAATGCACTAGTCTTAGCTACAGAACATTTATTAATGCAATATAAAAACCTCAAGTATTTCAGGACAAGTAATGATGAGATGAAATAAAAAAGGTCTCTGTGGCTTATATAAGTACATATATACACAAGTACATGTATACATACACACATATGATTTTTTCAACCTGCATATGAGAAGTGTTAAGATAGCCTCAGATTTCCTATCTGTAGGTTCACTGTCAAACACCAGAACCTTGTTAGCCATGATCGCTTTCAACTATGAAAATACAGGATTAAAAGGAAACAAAAGTTAATTTTATCTGACCCGTAAACAAAAAGAACCAACGTACTGCAGACATTAATCATGCTTGTTGGCTTAAAAGCTTTTGGAGCTTTGAAAGTGTTACAGAACAGACCCTTAAAGCAACACTGCTGGCACCAGAGAAACTGAACTTCAAAAACAATTTGATTTACAAGCTCCACCTTCTGCTTCAGCTTGATGACAAAGCCATTTCTTATTGTACTAGTCTGGGTTTTCCAGTTGGATAGAAGACTGATTGTAATACCAGGAGCCTAAATATACTCAAAAAGCACTCCAGATCAAAAAGCAACCTCAGAGAGCTGGAAAAAAAAATCGCATCATCTTTTAAAGTTAGAAGCACTGTTACCATCAACAGTACTATAAAAGTGTATTTTAAGTGGTGCTGCTATTTGGAATGTGTAAGTGATGGTAATACTGATTCAGTTTAAACTCAAAACCCTCTGATTTTTCTAAAACCATACAATCTTTCTCTTAGGGCAAGACTGCTCTAAAAAATCAGTTTACAGACACTTGCTATAAAATACTTAGTTTTCCACATAATTTTATGGGGGGGGGGGGGGGGGGGGGGGGAGTCAAGTTTGTACCTTTTCCAGAAAGCTGAGGTTGGACATAAAGTTAGAGTTTTTAAAAATGAAAGCATCATATAAGCATTTATTTTAACCAACTGTTCTCTACCGAGACTGGTTGTTGAAAAACAAGGTTTCAATCAAATACATTAGTTGTGCCAGCATGTTGCCTTCTAGGATCATAATGCCATCTTAAGCAGAATATATAAACATATAAAAACAGGTGAGAAAGAAGTAGCATCTTTAACAACTTCCCAACCTCCATCCCTCATGTTCTCCTCCCGAATGACTGGAGATGTCAGTGTGATAGTAACTTGCATTTTGGGTTCCACACATGAATTTAAAATTATTGCTGCTTCTAGGACTGCACACCTGATATCGTATTTCTCAGGACTTATTACCTAAATATTGAGAAACAGAAATTTCTATTAGAATGTGGCCAAGAAAAGTATGGGGAAGAAAATAGATTTCAACATAGTCTTTTTAATAGAAAAACAGAAATGCAATATAATTATATGAAGCAGATATCTCTGCATTCAAAGAAACAACAGTATTCACAATTTTTATATATATAAATATGGATTTGCATATTGTTTCCAAATCATTAATGAAAATACACAGCAGTCACCAAGCATGCAAAAGAAAAATACCACCCATAAAGAAAATCCATATATTAAGTAAATAACATAACGAGAATCTTGACAGTGTTTGAGATTAAGTGGCACCGAGGCTTTTCTTTAAATGCCAGTTGGATATGTTTCTCATTGGAACATAGGAGCCTTTAAAAAGCACAAAGATGCAGTGGTTCTTTGAGCTCGTAGTTACAGGATGGGTACTGCTAGGCACATTCCATACTTGGCTATCACAACATCCTCTGATGAAAGCAAAGGGTAAGATAAACACCAGGGGAAAAAAAAAAAAGTAAGAGTAAGAAGGTGGTTATTCAGAATTGCTTCTTGCAACTAGACTGAGTAACTCTAAATACCCCCAAAAGGAAGCTGTAAGCACCTCTATCACTGTCTTCCACAAACCAGAGGGACAAGTAACTTCACAAAGCCAGACCAAGACGTGCATTTTTAAATTTTCTTCTGTTCTATTATTTCAAAACAAGAACAAACCCAAGATTATCTTTAACTAATCTGATCCTGCTAATGCTTCTACCATGCCACTGATTCTGCCAAGAATTTTACCAGACTACACTGAAATAGTAATGCTGTGACAAGCATTCTCTAATGATGGTAGACAGGCTTTGTTCAGTAGAGCACACTGGAGTTTAAGACTTTATTCTGTACTTTCGTTTCTTGTGGAAATACAGCAAATACTTTATATGAATTCTGCTGAATGGTTTAAGACTGCATGTACTTTTGGGGTTTCTTTGGGGGGGAGGAGGGGGAGGTTGGTTGGTTGGTTTTGGTTTTTTTTTAAAGGGCCAAGTTAAAAACCCCCTAAACATATACAAACAGAAACCCACAAGACTTAGTTAACTAATTGTGGGACTACAAAGCACTGACACATACAAACTGGAAACAAGACATCGGTACAGAATAGCATTAATGGAGAACTTTGACCTTCAGGCAGAGTGTGGCAGTTTGACCTTGGCTGGATGCCAGGTGCCCACTAAAGCCGCTCTATCACTCCCCCTTTTCAACTTGACAGGGGAGAGAAAATAGAATGAAAAGCTCATGGGTCAAGATAAAGACAGGGAGATCACTCAAAAATTACCATCAAGGGCAAAACAGACTTAACTTGGGAAAATTAGTTGAATTTTTTACCAACAGAATAGGATAATGAGAAATAAAACCAAAACTTAAAAACACCTTCCCCCACCCCTCCCTTTTTCCTGGGCTCAACTTCACTCCTGATTTCTTTACCTCCTCCCCCCAAGTGGCACAGGGGGACAGTGAATGGGAGTTGTGGTCAGTTCATCACATGTTGTCTCTGGACACTTATTCTTCCTCAGGGGGAGTACTCCTCATACTCTTCCCCTGCTCCAGCATGAGGTCCCTCTCCCACAGGAGACAGTCCTCCATGAACTTCTCCAACGCGACTCCTTCCCACAGGCTGCAGTACTTCACAAACTGCTCCAGCATGGGTCCCTTCCACAGGGCACAGTCCTTCAGGAACAGACTGCTCCAGCATGGATCCCCCCCCCCACAGGGTCACAAGCCATGCCACCAAACCTGCTTCAGCATGGGCTCCTCTCCCTCCACAGTTCCATAGGTCCTGTCAGGAGCCTGCTCCAGCACAGCTTCCCATGGGGTCACAGCCTCCTTTGGGCATCCACCTGCTCTGGCGTGGGGTCCTTCACAGGCTGCAAGTGGATATCTGCTCCACTGTGGATCTCCATGGGCTGCAGGGGAATCTCTGCTCCAGCACCTGGAGCACCTCCTCCCCCTCCTTCTTCACTGACCTTGGTGTCTGCAGTGTTATGGCTCTCACATATTCTCACTCCTCTCTTCGGCTGCAATTTGTTGTGCAAGTGGGTTTTTTTTCCTCCATCTTAAATATGTTATCACAGAGGTACTACCACCGTCACTGATGGGCTCAGCCTTGGCCAGTGGCAGGTCCATCTTGGAGCTGGCTGACATTGGCTCCGTCAGGCACAGGGGAAGCTTCTGGCATACTCTCACAGAAGCCACCTCCGTAGCCCCCCCCCCCCCCAAACTTTGCCACACAAATCTAATACAGAGCACAAGCTTCCTGTAACACTGCACAAGTTACCTCTATCACTGCTGATAACTGGATAATAGTCTTTCTTCTGCTCATTTCTACTTCCCAGTTAAATGAAATCAATTAAATGATGACTGATACTACACTGCTAGCACAAACACCTAGACACTTGCATGGATACAATATACAGAAAGCAAAACATGCAGCATAGTCCCTGGATTCAGATAGAAACACTCAGAAAATGAAAAGAAACTGAACCTGAGCAATGAAATGCAGCAGTCAGCCCTGCAGACATTTGACTTGAGGACAGATTTTTACAGTATCTTTAAAAAAATTAAAATCCAAAAATCTAAATACTACTTACTGCAAGTTGTTTGGGAAGACTTTCAGCAATACGACTGAGTAACATCTTTGAAGGCTTCTCAGCACATAACAAAACAAGATTGACATTTCGGTCTCCACGGAGTAGCAAACCTTTAGCCAAAACGCCTACCCGTAAAACTCCTTTCAAAGCTCTGTGAAATATAATTAGAAGCTGCATTTAAAATATAAAAACCATAAAACTAATCCTGAAGGTAGAAAAGTGAAATAAAATAGGAGTGGAGTATTCCATATACTCTTGAGGCCACAGCAACGTATGCTGTATCAAAACCCAAGGAGAACAGAATCCCTGGAAGCACTGATAACAGTGCAAGGAAAACCATAAAATTACTTCAGGAACAAGTGATGAAATTCTTAAAAAATAATAATAATAAAAAAATACCTGTCTTTACTGCCATCTTTTTTGTCATCTCCCTCTTTGCTCTTGCTTTTTTCATGGTCAGTCATATTGTCAGAAACAAGTTTCAAAGCGCGCTCAGTAATAGAAACAATTTTTTGGACTGCTTGAAGTTCCTCCTCTGTTGGATATATAGCTGCATGTTTGGTCATCACATAACGGTCATCAGAGGAGTCAGGGCGGCGTAGAGGCTAAAAGACAAAGAAGTACATTTCTGAAATTTGGGTATACTTCCAAGTTCACAGATGGTATGTGACCAAAACCCAAACATGTGGCTAAACAACAGAATATTCAAATCTCAAATCATTGAAATGTAACAAAATATGAACTGAAGTGTCCTTAACAACTTACACTGGTCACAATCAATCATGTCTGAAAAAACATGAAATGTATCAAAAATAAACAAATTATGAAATCCCAGGATCAAAAGTACCTCCCCAACCTAAATAACTACTCTCTTTCCGTTAATTGGGAAATACTTGCATACTGCTGCAAAATAAAGTATCCATGACTGCTTTCACAGAATCACAGAATTCAAATAGGAAGGGATCTCAGTAGGTCCTCTAGTCCAACCTCCTGTGCAAACCATGGTCAGCTATAAGACCTTATCATGTTGCTCAGGGGTTTATCCAGTCGGTTCTTGAAAACCACCAAAGATGGAAGCTGCACATCTGTGTGTGAGGAAAAAAATAATAATAATATTCCTGTATTCAGTCTGAACCTCTTTTGTCTCAGCTTAAAGTTGTTGTATCTTGCCCCCTCACAACTATAAAGAGCCTAGCATCATTGTCTTAATAATGCACAGGTATTAGAAAGCTATTATGTCCCACTGAAGCCATCTCTTCTCCAGGCTGAAGAAGCTCAGATCCCTCAAATCTCTCCTCACAGGGCACGCTCTCCAGACCTCTGACCATCTCAGTGGCTCCACAATGAACCTGCTATATGGTTTATCAGTACCTTTCTTGTACTGGAAAGCTCAAAATTGAATGCAGTATTGCAGTTTGGGTCTAATGAAAGCTGATCACCTTCCTTTATCTACTGATTATGCTCCTGTTAACATCACCCAGGATGCTGTTGGCCTTCCTTGCTGCCAGGGCACACAGTTGGCTCACGTTCAGCTTGCTGTCTACCAAGAACCCCAGGTCCCTTCCAGCAGGGCTGGGCTGCTACCCAGCCTGTCATTTCCCAGTCCCTCAGTGCAAGGGGTTAGACCTTCTCAAGTGCAGCATTAGACATTTGTCCTTGCAGAATTCTATAAAGTTCCTGTCGGTCCATTCCTCCAGTCTGCCTAGGTCCCACCCTGAACTAATTCAGTTTCATGTCAGCTGCAAACCTAATGCGTGTGCACCTTTCAGATCATTGATAAGATGCTAATGAGACAAATCCCAGGATAAACCCATGTGGTACTGCACTTGTTACTGAACTCCAGGTAGAGTATGACCCACCACTAACCATTAGCCCCTGTGGGACTGACAATCCAACCACTTATTATCCATACATTTGTCCACAATTAACTAAATAAAGTATAATGCAATTAAATAAGAACTAGTACACAAACCCAGAATGACTTGTATTTCAGAAGAAACAATATTTGTCTTCAAGGCATCCTTTTGTCATATAAGCGGATTTATTTTGGAAGACAGGTCCATCTACACAGTTTCATTGGTATATATTTTTTTCTTCACTTTTTCAAATCCTTTATTAAGAAACACTGGAGACAGCTGAAGTAGCACTGAATAATTTATAGTTCTTAACCGTGCCTCCTGGTAAGTATGATTCCCCCCCAAGTTAAGAGACTCACAGCTGGTCCTTGGGGCTGAGGAGGCATTCCTGGTCTAACTCCCAGCAGGCCTAGAGGTCCTGGAGGACCATGAGGATATCCTCCATCTGGTATTCTGCGACGGTCCTCCCAGTGATGCTGCTCTTCCTCCATTCTTCTCCAGTACATGTCCTCTTCATATCGCCTGAAGTGCATCAAAGTGCTCTCTTTATATAGCTGTTAATACTTCCAACCATTCTAAATAAATTCTCAGATGTCCTCACTAACACATTTCTAAGTCATGAGCAAATACCAGTGAACTCCAGAGGGTAACTAAAATGAATGGTTATTTTGAAAGTAGGCCTGAATTTATAGCAAATAATTCTAGTAAGTCTACATTCCTCAGAGCAACTGAACATTAACAAAAACGAATAGAAATCCAGAGAGGTGACAGCTTAAAATAAGACAGTACAGACTGCTCAAAATAAGTAACTACAGAAGCAGTTAGTTTTCGATAATCTGACTGCGGCTTTGTCTCATTCATTGACAAAACAGAATGCATTACCTCATTTCCATCCTCCAGCGTTCTTCCTCTTCTCGCCTTCTCCAGTATTCTTCTTTCTGCATCTGTTTCCTCATCTTCTCTTCTTGAATTTTTCTTGCTCGAATACTGGGCTTTACTTCTACTTGTAAATCTGGGTTTACTTTTTTCTAGTTCAGAAAAATAACGAATGAAATGTTGGTTTGCCTCTTGTCATCTCAAGGTTACAGAGTTCTTCTGATATGTTTAACACACACTACTGACCTACAATAAAATCAAGGGGAGTAAAATGCAGTTTTAAAAACTGCACTGAATGAATGGTTGAATAAGAACAATGTGACCAGTATCTTAAAGGGAAAAAAAAGCAACATATTACAATAGCATGAATTCCCTCTTCAATTATATGAGAACAAAGCAATTTAAGATTAAAATGTTACATGAAATACTAAGTAATTTGCTGTTCATTCTGTAACAGGATGACTACTCTATAACCTGAAAAACCCATTTCATCTTAACTACAGTGTGCTTCCTAGTCCCCTGTTCCTGAAGGGTCCCTCATACAGGGGCATAATCATGAGTTACTGAATACATTCTTCTGGCAATTTTTTCTCTTTTTTCATCCCTTTCATGATTATGCAGGCCCTCTGTATTTCCTGTAACCACAGTAGATTCTTCCTATATAATCTTATAATAATCAAAACGAAAACCATATGTCAGTATAGGTCTCTCTCCATTCACGACTAAAAAGCCTGCAACTTATTTCTCAAATGTCTCCACAAAGGGTTTATGTGGTTTATCCTGCCAAAAACATTGAGCACTACGATTTTACGCTATTTGAAATTCATGGTAAACAACATAACACACCTACTGTTGCTTGCATATGTTGTACAATATTTTAATGTTGCAAAAGTTGCCTGAAAGCATTGCTCAAAATGTTTAAAAAAAAAAACCCAAACCAAAATGTAGTTTCAGAGTTTGCATTACTACTTTAAAGACTACTGTCCTGTTTCCAGCTGGGATAGAGTTAATTTTCTTCTTAGTAGCTGGTGCAGTGCTGTGTTTTGGATTTGGTGTGACAACAAGGTTGGTAAAGGATGTTTTTAGTTGTTGCTAGGCAGTGTTTATACTAAGTCAAGGACTTTTCAGTTTCTCGGGCCCTACCAGCAAGAAGGCTGGAGAGCCACAAGAAACTGGGAGGGGACACAGCCAGGACAGCTGACCTGAACTAGCCAAGGGGATATTCCATACCATGGAAAGTCATGCTCTGTATATAAACTGGGGGGGGTTGGCTGGGGCCTGCCAATCATTGCTCAGGCACTAGCTGGGCATGTCAGCAGGTGGTGAGCAACTGTATTGTGCATCACTCGTTTTCTTTCCTCCCTTCCCTTTGGATTTTGTTCCCCTCCCTTTCTCCCGCCTTTTCATTATAATTGTTGTTATTATTACTGTTGTTTTTATTTTCTTTTAATTATTAAATAGTTCTTATCTCATCCCTCAAGTTTTACATTCCTTTCTGATTCTCCTTCCCATCCCTCTGGGTGAGGGAGGAGTGAGCAAGCAGCTGTGCAGTACTTAATTACCAGCTGGGGTTAAACCACAGCAACTATATTCCCCAAGAAATATATTTATCTAGGGGTTTTGTATATGCTGTTTACTTAGAGTACCTACTTTTGACTAGTCTTTAAACGTAAGGTTGTGTAATCAGTCAGCTGCCATCTGGTAGATTTTTAGATAGAAGCATTAGCATTTCTACTAACCTTATACTGAAGTCTGTGCCGCCTCCCTTTTAAGTGCATCTCCTTGGCATTAGGATCATTAAAACTGCACTCACAAAGTTTACAGTGAAAGCGGATCACCTTTCCTTCATCATTTCTTACCTGGAAAATGAAGTTATAACACACTGGGTTTTGAGGTGTGTTTTTTTTTAAAAAAAAAAAACCACCAAAAAAAACCACCAAAAAAACAAAACAAGAAAACCAAAGCTGATGTAAAAATTAACCTAATTCAGTGACATGGGAAAATATCTACACATCTTAAAACATGCTAAAAAGTTCACACAGTAACTGAAAGAAGGGAAAAAAGAACTTTCAATTCTGACAGACACAACATTGTGTTTGGTAATGAACAAAGAACAAAGTTCTTCCATTCTAAAGAGTACACAGCTTTAAACTCGAGCCTAAACATATTGAGTCAAATAATTACAAAGCTGCAAATGATGAAAAATTTACATCAGACTTCATCCACACATCTCATGCCACCCACTGAGCTCAAAAGAAACATGCACAATACAAAAATGTAAACATATGCACAAGCCTTTGCAGGTTCAATGCCTTATCACTTTTATCTTCACAGAGGACCCAGGGAATTACAGGCCAGTCAGCCTCACCTCGATCCCTAGGAAGGTGATGGAGCAACTAATCCTGGAAACCATTTCCAGGCACATTAAGGACAAGAAAATCATCAATAGTCAGCATGGCTTCACCAAGGGGAAGTCGTGCTTGATCAACTCAAACTTCTGCAATGACATGACTGGCCTGGTAGATGAAGCAGCCGATATTGTCTACCTCAGGGGTCCTCAAACTTTTTAAACAGGGGGCCGGCGTGCGGATGAAGTGGCAGGCAGTCATCTGCGGCTGCTTGGTTTCCCCCCCCCCAACCCCCAGCGGGGGGGGGGGGGAGTTCTGTAAATACCGGGGGCCAGATTGAGGACCCTGGGGGGCCGTATCCGGCCTGCAGGGCGTAGTTTGAGGACCCCTGGTCTACCTGGACTTCAGTAAGGCCTTTGACACAGTCTCACCATAATATTCTCATAGACAAGCTGTTGATGTATGGGCTGGATAAGCATACAGTTAGGTGGATAAAAAGCTGGTTGAATGACAAGGCCCAGAGGGTGGCGATCAGTAGAACAAAACCTAGCTGGAGGCTAGTAACTAGCAGCCTACCTCAAGAGTCAATACTGGGTCCAGTCCTGTTTTAACATCTTCATTAATGATCTGGATGATGGGGCAGGACGTATCCTCAGCAAGTTTATTGATGATGCAAAACTAGGAGCAAGTGGCTGATATACCAGAAGATTGCACTGCCATCCAGAGAGAGATCTCAATAGGCTGGAGAAAATGGGCTGACAGGAACCTTGTGAAGTTCAACAGGGAGAAGTGTGAAGTCCTGCACCTAGGGAGGAACAACCCCATGCACCAATATATGCTGGGAGCCACCCAGCTGAAAAGCATCTTGGCAGAAAAGAACCTGGGGTGGGGCCTGGTGAACACCAAGTTGAAATTGAGCCAACAATGTGCCCTTGCAGCAAAGGTGGCAAATGGCATTCTGGCCTGCATTAGACAAAGTATTACCTAACAGGTTGAGTGAGGTGATCCTTCTTCTCTAACCCAGCACTGGTGTTAAAGAAAACATAGTTTGAATAAAGAAATTTAAAGTGTTAAAGCTGCTAACTGGCAGAACCAGGCCTTGGCCCTTGTATAGCCCTAATCCAAGGCTGGTTTAAATAGAAAAAAAAATAGATGATCAATTTGTTTACACAGGTGCTTTCTGAAAAAGAGATGGCTTTAGAAAAAAAGAATCGTTATTTGTTTTAATGCAGATGAATAGGAATTGCTTGTTCAAAGACTAAGTGTGCTTGAAGGATTGTGTGAGTTAAAGCAGGCAGAAAGAAGATCATGATCCAAACAGGACCTAAGAACTGAGGCAGAGACTGGAACCAGAATAGATGTATCAGCTGGGACAAGGTCAGGTGATGGATTCCAGAGCTGATAAGACCAAAAGAAACTCCTAAAACCTCAGACACTGACTAATGATCTGATTAGTGTATACAAGCTGTGCTGCATCCCTTTGTTCTCTGCCACTCACTGAGGTGGTGGCCCAACTCTGAGTTGTGATTAAAGCAACCTAGCGGTACCCACGTCTGTGTGAATTTCCCCTTTAACAACTGGTGAGGCCACACCTGGAATCCCACATGCAGTTCTGGGCTCCCCAGTGCAAGAGAGACATGGACATACCAGAGAGCATTCAATGAAAGGCCACAAAGATGATGGACTGGAGCCTCTCTCCTATGAGGAAAGGCTGAGAGAGCTGGGACTGTTTAGCCTAGAGAGGAGAAGGCTTGGGAGGGGATCTAATTAACGTATTTAAATACCTGAAGGGAGGGTACAAAGAGGATAGAGTCAGGCTCTTTTCAGTGGTGCCCAGTGACAGAACCAGAGGCAATAAGCACAAACAGAAACACAGGAGGTTCCCTCTGAACATCAGGAAACACTTGTTTTGTTTTGTTACTGTAAGAGTGACTGAGCACTGGCACAGATTGCCCAGGGAACTTTTGGAATCTCCCTCCTTGGAGATATTCAAAAGCTGTCTGGACATGGTCCTGGGCAACTGGCTCCAGGTGGCCCTGCTTGAGCAGGTGGGTTGGACCAGATGATCTCCAGAGGTCCCTTCCAACCTCAGCCATTCTGTGATGTTTCACGTTGAATAATTTTTTACTAAAGCAGTTAAAAAGTAATCCACATTTTTACATCAATACCTCCTCCACATAGTCATGGCCTACTGGCTGGACATCACTTTGCAAAGCAGCAAGAGTTGTAGGAGTCACTGGTTCAGCTGCTGTGTCTGATTTTACTTCGTTCGTTTGTACTGTAGCAGCAGTTGTTGTTTTAACACTTTCAGCTGATTTAATTTCTTCCAGTTTACTTCCTGTTGTCTGAAGCTTATTACCACCTACAAATAAAAAAAGTAAAATCATTAACTTTCATAAAATGAGAATATGATTACACATGATGTGAAAACTGAAGACTATTTGCAATGTTCTGGCTAAAGCATTATCAGACTTTTAAAATTAATTAAAACTAACATATTTTAAATACAATTAAAGGTTTTTTTAAAAAAAGTTTAACAAAGTTATTTAAACACCTAATTTTTTATTTTAGCAAGAAGCAATATTGCAACAATATAAAGCAAAAGTTTATCATTCATTTTCATGCACTGAATGGGAACAACTCGGCAAATATATTTTAATTGTCTTCCTCTTTTTTTCTTTTTTTTTTTTTTTTTGTCATCAGATATTTTTTTTGTTAGTGGATCCAAAAAAAAAAGTACTTCAAAACCTTATAATGTTTGTACTAACAAAGGTAGTATAATCTCAGTGTTGCAATTGCATAGGTCTTTCCTTCAAGAGTAGGATAGCTTATTGAACAACTGCTTCCTGTCTCTACATGTCTGTCATGTTTATTTCATGTTTCCACTGTTAAGATTTCTAGCGTTACAAGGGTGTTTCAGTTGCCCAGTTATCAACTGCTAATCTACTGCAGGTTGCCTTAACAGCCCAGGCTGTAAACTGAAATTAGGACCGACTGGACTATAAAATGCAATACTCCAACAACTACTACATAAGAAACCAAAGGTGGGAGAAGCCTCCAAGAGAGGTCAGGTGGAGACAACAGAGCAGAAAACACCATGAACTGTGAAGCCAAACTTTTATATATATTCTTATTTTCACCTATCATTAATTCTCTTAAACAGAACAGTTACACATAAAAGTTAACTAAATACATTTGTATTTGTTGCACTAAAATCTTAAAAAAAAATATATAGAATAGGTTAGGCTTTAAAATAAAGACTGACTTCTGTACTTGCCAACAAAGTTTATTTTCGGTGTAGATATTTTCTTTACAGCTATATTAGCAGGGGTTGAAGATGTTTTGTTGTTGGACACTGCATTAAGTGGTGCATTTGCCGTGGGAGTAAGAATTTTCACTGCAGAGGATGCAACAGAGGAGTTCACAGTACTGCTGCTAGTTAATATATTTGAAGCAGAGACAGTTGGTTTAGAAGCAGATATGGATGTTGAGGAAGTAGCTTGGGTAACCACATTTGGTTCAGTTGAAGGAATGGGTTTGCCAAGCTTTGTGTGCAACTTGACTACCTGTAAGAATAAAGAGAAATTCATAATATGATCTTCCTGGGATAACTATAAAAAATGAACTTGTTATAGGTTATGGA
The DNA here is from genome assembly GCF_017639655.2 of Falco naumanni. Taxonomy (NCBI): domain Eukaryota; kingdom Metazoa; phylum Chordata; class Aves; order Falconiformes; family Falconidae; genus Falco; species Falco naumanni. The sequence continues at coordinate 25,630,237 of NC_054079.1, forward strand.
AGCTTTAACAGAAGCATCAATATTGCTAAAATATATATATATAAATCAATATAACTAAAAAGTTATTGCTTCTTTACAAAAAGTGATCGGGGGGACGGGTGGATGGACACGACACACGGACTGACATGTAAAAGTTCTTGTCATCTGTAACAAGGAAATACTTAATAGTTATCTCAGATTGCTTATTTCCATTAGAAATTCAGATATTTGCTCCAAAAGCTGCATAGACAAGAACAGAAAGCCAATAAACTCACAAGCCAGTAAAACTCAAGGAAACATTTTGCTCAAACTTTCAACCTTACTGTTTTGTTGCCTGGTTGCTTTTTATTCTACCTCCAAAAATTGTAGTACATTGAACTATCGTGGTTCCAAATAATATTTGTAAATAAGAGTTATTTAATTCAGATTCAACATCACTGTCTCTTTTGATCATTACATTTTAAGAGTATTTTTATTAATAAACTTTCTAGGTTACTTCGTAAAACAGTAGATATTCCTCAAAGGGTTTTTTTGGTGTTTTTTGGGTTTTTTGTTTGTTTGGGGGTTTGTTTGTTGGTTTTTTTAAAGCACATCTGCAGAGACTGTTAAGGAGGATGCAAGAGGCATATTTCAGAGCTCTTTAGTATTTCACAGAAAGTGAAGAGGTACATGCTTATTCTTAGAAGTAATAAGCAGAGGCCTTTTCACAATATGCTTGAGACAGAATACTTCTTTTTGGTGACAGCTGATCATCACCTGAAAAAGCAATGCATGTAAGTCCATAAGAAAAAACATGCAAAATGAAAACTAAAGATTGAGTTTGAAAGTAGCTGGAAAAAAACCCACCCAAAACCAAAAAAAAAACCCAAACAAATCTGCTAGACATGCCTTTAATGCAAACACATATACACAATCACGATATGAACACAACTGTATACATACATCTTAGGGTTTTGTTAGTTTTTAAGCATGTTCCCCATCAGAATACAGACATATTAATACCACATAATACTATAAATTTAAGTTCAAGCAACTCTTCAGAATTACTTTTTTCCAGTAGAATTCACAAGATACTTCAGCATACCAAAGAAATAGAGTCCTTTGAGATTTCATTTTTACACTGATGACAACCTAAATTAGCATTAGTTAGTGCCTATCTATAAGGAAGAGAAAGCGACATCCAAATATATAAAGATAATATATACCTATGGAGTTACTGGGCACAACCCAAAAATTTAATGGCTCAACTTCATTAATGAAAAAAAGAACACTAGGAAAGTCTATCTAAATTATAATTTTTGTTCTTGTACTAACAAAAAATAATATTGGGAAAATTGTCTTAAATTTGCTATATTTATGTTAATAGGAATGATGTTATTGATGCCACTTCGTACAGTGTTCTGAGATACAAAGAGCTATAAAAGCTGAATATTAATACTTGTATCTGTTACTGACATTAACCTTTCCAGAGTTATGAGGAAAATCTGTAATATCTAATCACACATTCTACACAGCCATTCCGTTCACTATTGTATGGTCAAATTTAAAACACTGGTCCACAGGGGTTCACAGTACAGTCCGCAGTCTTTATTCCACAATGTCTACCTAACTGCACCCAGATAGTAGGGAAAGTATGCTTACCAAAACTCTTCCAAACATAGACATTATAAAGTCTACTACAGGACATTGGTATATGGGAGCAAGGAACCCTTGCAAGAAATACCAAAAAGTGACGCATAATAGTCCTGTCCTTTGGCACTGACTCAGCTTACAGTGTTTCAAAGTGCACTGAGAGTTTCTCAGCACCAGACAAATAAGAAAAACGTCAAGAAAAGTCTTGAAAAGAGTTAGGGGGCACAAGCATGCTACTGGATGTCCTCATTGATGCTTTCCCCATCTTACTCTATACCTTCTTCCTACAATTTACATACTTTCCCCAATATATCCTCTTCTCATTGATGCAGTGGCAATATTTTCCCCCCTTGCTCCCAACAAGGCCTTTCTAATAGTGAGCTTAAAGATAAGTTTGAAACAAAACCAGAACTAAATGTCTTTAAACAAAATAATTCAAATTATATTGTTTCTGCATATTTTCTCCTCTCTTAGATGAGAAAAAATTATGGGAAGAAATATACGACTGACTTGTATAATAAGGACAAGAGAAAGTTCTTACTTTCTGATGCTTGGCTCCACGAATATGGGCAGCATAAGCATCTGCCCCTGTACAAGACACATCACAAAGCTCACAACGCAACTGATTCTGAGTTCCACGAACAGAAGTGCTGCTGTTATTGGTGTTCTGGGAAGCTTTTAATGCTGCTTCTTTCTTTTTGTGTTTCTGGCCTTCTAAGTGTTCTTTATAAGTCTGTTTAAATAAACAATACACACACAATAACCTGTCTTCGTACTGCTTGTTCATCACTCGTGAATACATGTAATATAGAACATATGCTTTGTATGAGAAAATACTTCCTACATCAAACATTTCTTCCATATGACATGCTCTAAGGAATAAGCAGGCCACTTTAAGACCAAGGAATTTTCTTTACCGCCAGGATTCCACTTTTAGGTAATACAATATGGTCTTTTCTCTTCTACCTTCTCACTTCCTCAATCAAGTACTGGTCAACAGATATTACCATTGAAAGCTTAACAAGACCAGAAAACTGCATCTCTGTTGCAATTTCCTGCACTGCATTAAATTGTTCTTGATTTTTAATTTTCCTTAAACTGCAAAACCACAGTTATTATATGTATCCAGAGAATAAAAAAAAATAAATTCAAAAGAAGGTAATGCATAAATAAAGCTGTGCTGAAAATGAAATGCAGAAGTTGCTATTTGTTCCTATACCAACAGTGGCAAACTACAGAGCAGACAGGGTAGGAAAGAATGACAAATTTGCCTAAAGAGTAAGAACTGTTTCACCAGACACAAGCACTCTACATGAATTGATATCTACTTTTTATGCACTTGTACCCACCGTGAAACTAAACTGAGATGCTGGAATACAATGAAGAATAAATTTTCAGGCTTACCATTCACAAAGTTTTGAAAAAAGTATTTTCTAAGAAACTTGCTGTGCTAAAAAAGCAAATCAAATTCAAAGTTTAGAATACTTCTGGAGTCCAAAGCACAGCTGAAGAAGCTTCACTATACAAGCTAAGGGGATCTATCTTTTTGTCTTCTCATAGGACCTCTTTCTATAATAGCACACATTTTCATTTAATTGTAAAACTTTAGTAAAAGTATAGAATCAAGTCTTTAAAAATTAACAAATATTCTTAAAGGGGTCATTTTTTTAGCTGAAAATATTATGACTGAAGTATGTAGCAGAATATTGTATTTTTGTATATATATATATACCTGTGGTCCAGCACAGCTGATCTTACAAACATCACAGTAGTGGATCTGGGGTGGTTTGGGAGGTTGCTTCGGTTTCAGCTGCTTATTTTGGAATGGTGCCTTTTTAGTAAAGGTAGTCCCTGTCCAAGCGGCTGTTGCAGCAGCAGCAGCAGCTGCTGCCACTGCCTGTTTCTGTTGCTGCTGCTGCTGGTAATAGGACGATGCAGCTGAATACACTGCAGCTTCATAGCCAGAATAAGAGGTACCTCAAAGATCAAAATAAAACGTTACATCACTGTACATCATGTATCAATTACAAAATCCCCAAATCCACTAATTCCAAGCATATTGAATACTGGGGGGGGGGGCAGGATATAAACAATTTATTGAGATCTTGTGATGCAGTCTGAATTTTTCTTGATGTTTCACAGCCCACAAATACATAGCGTACCGCTTGTATCAGGAATATATTTGATTTTAGACAAATCAAATGTAGTTATATTTCATATATCAAAGCATCCCTAAGGAATACGTGAAATTATGTGAAATTTTCTGTTAAGACTGAGTATGATGTAACAAGATATCTATTGGAGAGACAACAGCAGGGCACAGGCAATTCAGGAGGTTCCTGGAATGCATTGATAACTTCCTTCTCCAAGGAGAGGTGCCATGCTGGACCTTATTCTCGCCAACAAGGAGGGGCTGGTGGGGAATGCAAAGCTCAAAAGCAGCCTTGGCTGCAGTGACCCCAAAATGGTGGAAATCAAGATCCTTAGGGTAGCGAGGAGGGCATGCAGCAAGATCACCACCCTGGACTTCAGGAGAGAAGACTGGCCTCTTCAGGGATCTGCTTGGTAGAGTACCATGGGATAAAGCCCTGGAGGGAAGAGGGGCCCAAGAAAGCTGGTTAATGTTCAAAGATCACTTCCTCCAAGCTTAGAAGTGATGAGCGATGCATCCCAACAAAGACAAAGTTGGGCAAAAATGCCAGGAGGCCTGCATGGATGAACAAGGAGCTGCTGGAGGAAATCAAACACAAAAAGGAAGCATACAGATGGTGGAAGCAAGGATAGGCAGCCTGGGAGGAATAGAGAGAAACTATCTGAGCAGCCAGGGATTAGGTTAGGAAAGCTAAAGCCCTTGACAGAATTAAATCTGGACAGGGATGTCAAGGACAACAAGAAAAGCTTCTATAAGTACATCAGTGATAAAAAGATGACCAGGAAAAATGTGGACCCTCTCCAGAAGGAAACAGGAGACCTGATTACCCAGGACATGGAGAAAGCTGAGGTACTCAATGACTTCATTGCCTCGGTCTTCACCAGGAAGTACTCCAGCCACACTGCCCAAGTCACAGAAGGCAAAGGCAGGGACTGGGAGAATGAAGAACTGCCCGCTGTCAGAAAAGATCAGGTTCGAGACCATCTAAGGAACCTGAAGGTGCACAAGTCCAGGGCACCTGATGAGATGCATCCACAGGTGCCAAGGGAACTAAGCTAAGCTTCTATCCATCATGTTTGAGAAGTCGTGGCAGTCCGGTGAAGTTCCCATGGATTGGAAAAGGGTAAACATAACCCCCATTTTTAAAAAGGGAAAAAAGGAAGACCCGGGAACCTACAGGACAGTCAGTCTCACCTCAGTACCCAGCAAGACCATGGAGCAGATCCTCCTGGAAACTATGCAAAGGCACATGGAAAACAAGGAGGTGACTGGTGACAGCCAACGTGGCTTCACCAAGAGCAAGTCATGCCTGACAAATTTGGTGGCCTTCTACAACGGGGTTACAGTGCTGACGGATGAGGGAAGAGCAACTGACCTCATCTACCTGGGACTTGTGCAAAGCTTTCGACAGGGTCCTGCACAACATCCTTGTCTCTAAACCGGAAAGACATGCGTGGACCACTCTGTGGGTAAGGAATTGGCTGGATAGTCACACTCAAAGAATTGCCGTCAACGGCTCAATAGCCAAGTGGAGACTGGTGACAAGTGGATGGAAGGGATACCATGCAGAGGGACCTTGACAAGCTTGAGAGGTGGGCCCATGCAAACCTAGTGAAGTTCAACAAGGCCAACTGCAAGGTCTTGTACCTGGGTCAGGGCAACCCCAGTATCAATAACAGCTGGGTGGAGAATGGATTGAGAGCAGCCCTGAGGAGGACGACTTGGGGGTGCTGGTGGACAAGAAGCTCAACATGGCCCAACAATGTGTGCTTGCAGCCCAGAAAGCCAACCGAATCCTGGGCTGCATCAAAAGAAACATGACCAGCAGGTCAAGGGAGGTGATTCTCCCCTTCTATTCTATTCTCATGAGACCTCGCCTGGAGTACTGCGTTCAGCTCTGGAGCTCCCAACATAAGGAAGACATGGACCTGGTGGAGCAAGTCCAGAGGAGAGCCACAAAGATGATCAGAGGGCTGGAGTACCTCTCCTGTGAGGAAAGGCTGAAAGAGTTGGAGTTCTTCAGCCTGGAGAAGAGAAGGCTCTGGGGAGACCTTATAGGAGCCTTCCAGTACCTAAAGGGAGCCTACAAGAAAGATGGGGACAGACTTTTTAGTAGGGCCTGTAGCGACAGGACAAGAGGGAATGGCTTTAAGCTAAAAGAGGGTAGATTTAGATTAGATATAAGGAAGAAATTCATTACTGTGAGGGTGGTGAGACACTGGAACAGGTTGCCCAGAGAAGCTGTGGACGCCCCCTCCCTGAAAGTGTTCAAGGCCAGGCTGGATGGGGCTTTGAGCAACCTGGGCTAGTGGAAGGTGCCCCTGCCCATGGAAGGGGGGCTGGAACTAGATGATCTTTAAGGTCCCTTCCAACCCAAACCTACAGTTCTATCATTCTAAGAATTTTAATAAAAGATTTATCAAAGGCCATATAGTAAGTAGTCTTCCAGAATCAGATTTACTGTTCAAGTTCCAAAATGAAAAGGAGGACAGATGGGGGGGTGGGGGGGTGGCGTGGTGTAGAAAAGAAAGATAAAAGACAGAATTGCTACTGCTATTACATTCTATTTCACTGATTTAAATTGTTCTAGTACAAAGAAGCTGCTTGCCTGCTAAAACCTCCGCAGCACACCCTGTCTACACACTCCTTGTTTTCTAGTATCAAAGTTGAATAAATCAAGGAAACTGGGCTTTCGCACCTTTGAGCCAGTTTTCCCATAAACTTTCTATATCTACACGTTCAACCATTTTAATCCTCTGATCAGGTTCTGTTTCAAGGAAGTCTTAAAATCCATTTTTAAACAGAAAACAAAACAGAAAGTTCAAGGTAGCTATAATATGCCAGTTGATTACTATCTGGCCATAAAGTTAACATCTTTTCATCTTTAACTACTTTTTGGATTTCTAATGTTTGAAGGAAAGTTATTTTTTATTTAGCATCCATTTTCCTCCCATTTTGGGTCAAGACAACCCAAACTTACAAGATTTATATTGGAGCGCTCCTCTCTGTCACTGCTGTTTGATGGCAGCATGCTCCCAGTTTCCCTGGGTTATATTTGTGTGGATGTTTCGTTATTTTTTCTATCCCCCATCTTTTCTCTCCAAACCTTACAGTAAGTCATAAAACACCATGCACATAATGCCAACACTTTGGATTCTCACATGTAACAAAACAGGCACGTACAAACATCAAACCTCTTTTAAAGATACATAAAAATATTTTGCCATTATTATGATTTAACTGGTTGATACTTCTCAGTAGACTAAGATGCAATTGAACACAAACTGCTAAAATTCTGAGCATTTAAATCCTCTCCTGTAACAACTGCAAAGTTCCCAGCAACTTAATACACAAAATTCTTACCAGAATAAGTAACTGCTGTTGTACTGTACGTTGCACTTTGAGTATAGGATGGAACAACAGTAGCTGCAGCTGCTACTGGCTGCACAGTAGAGGATACCGGATATATAGAAAACGTAGTTGTTGCTGGACTTGGGGTTGCAGGTTTTATAGCTGTCACTTGTCGTGTTTGCTGGGCTTGGGTATACTGAGTTGCCCCTTGGCTATATCCTGCTTTTGGAGCTAATTAGGATAGAAAATAGAAGTGTACGAATATTGACATGCTTTAGTTGAATGAAATGCAAACCATATTAAGTGATACTTAATGATATGCTGGGGAATAAACACATAACAAGTGGGTTTTGTTTTAGTTTGGTTGGGTTTTTTTTTTTCCTTTTTGTTTGGTGTTTTTTTATTCTGTTTGGTGTTTTGGTTTTGGTTTTTTGGTTCTTTCTACAGTACCTCAGATTTACGTATTTTTAACTGTGCTGCCATGTTTTTAAACAACCTTCTTGTTCAATGGTTTTACTAGTGTACACTAAACCTAAGAAACATTTAAACTTTCCTATTATCCCTACTTATAGTACAAAAAGTAAATAGGATTTACACATTGTAGCATTCATGATACCGATAATTAAAGTACATACATTAAGTAACTAAAGAATAAAAAAAAAAAGTTGTAATCTGAACCCACCACTGACTTTTAAAAGTTTGCCTAGAAGTATGTTTTGAGTGTATTTAATAACAATCCAGACCTCAAAGATAGTTACTTATGGCAGTGTCACAATAACATTCAAATTCTAGGTACAGCAAATTTTTCTACACATTGACAGGGATTACATGTGAAAACTAAACTAAAACCAAATCTGGATAATGTGAAATATTTAAAGACATATTTTTAAGGTAGTACGCAGACTGTGTATAATGACAGGAGTTTGAATCATGACACCCACCTGTCTGGTAGTATGATTCAGCTACTGAAGGTTGAGGCTGGGCAGCAGCAGCCACAGCTGCAGCAGTTGCTGTTGGTTGTTGATAGTATTGTTTGCTGTCATAAGCGACAGCTGGGGCGGTAGATCGAACATAAGAATAGGAATCCTAAAAATTCAAAAGAGAAAACCCAGCAAATTTCTCCTTAAATATATATCTGGAGTAATAAAGATCATTAGCAGCAGCAAAGAATTTTCTTCTATTCTACTACATTAGATATTTAAAAAATATTTAGAGACAGTATATACTAATATATGCATTAAAGAAATTAAATTTATGTTTACAGATACTTCAGGCCTGAAGACAACCCTGATGGCCTTTTTCAGACTTAATATAGGAATTAACCTCATGCTATTAAGTCACTTTCCCTTCCAAATTATTTTTGTTACCAAAAAGCAACTATTCTCACTAGTTTTTCATGACAACTGTATCAGATTACATTCCTGTAAAACATGAAGTAAAAAAACACCACAGATTTCCACAAACTACAATAAACTCACAAGTTTACAAACATGAACCTTTACTGGCTTTAAAAATCCCACAAACAACAATACTTTTCTTGGTTATATTTTTTAGAGTATGAAAGTTATACTTTTAAAGCCTTCTTTACTTTTTGGTGTATCAACTATTCCGTTGGGGAACCATATCTAGTTTATAAGGGAAAGGTAAGTAGCCCACTCAAAAACTCCAGAACTCAGGAGATGGTTAGCAAGCTTAGAAAGGGAGGGCTTGGAAGGCACTATATGCATGTACATATATTCTCCCATCCTCACCATAATTTATGGTAAAGTGCAGAGTTGATCAACTGAGGGGTAGCAAGGCACAAACTACATTAGCCGAAATGTACTAACGTATACGATTTCATTTGATTTCAAAGAAATATAACAATAAACCTCTTTTCCATCCAGCCTGTGTAAAGTAGAATTATTTTTCTTTAGTTTAGGGGACTCTTTTCTGCCTGAATGCATCTAATAATTGACTAGTTTAATGACCTTGTATTTATGAGTAAATGTGCTACTGGAAAGATTCCTACATTTTGATTCATTACCATACATGACAAATTACAAAAGCCATACAAAGGAATTTATAACATAGAGCAACAGTAGTCCTTTTAAACAAACAAAAATACTAATTAGAATCTAGATAATGCCTTGATAAGTTTAGGACTAAAAAAATTAAAGAATTATTACAAAGGACATAGTATTTCAGTGTCTTCTCAGAGTAAATGCACATTTTAACTACGGGCCATGCCATAAGAGTTTGGTAACTCTTGCGCATAAACACACCAGCCTAGAAATATCCACTAAAGACTGACTAACAAATGCTAATGTAGAAAAAAAGCTGATAAAAATACAAATAAAATTCACATTTCCAATGGGAAACTACCTGGCCATGTATAATCCCTCATCTTTCTGCATCTAAGCTGTCTGAAACCAATGGGCTAGGGTTACTGATGTACATATATGCTTGCACTGTGTGAATCTGGACAGACAGGGAAAACTGCAATTTCTCACTCTTTCTTAAAAACTGAACAGGAGTAAACACTTATGTTAGATAAGTCCCAAGATAACCACTACAGACTGAAATCTTCCAACTGTAAAACTGATGCAGCACTCTGATTTGTATTGCTAAGTTTCTTTATTCCTGGACTGAAGAGAAATACAAGTCACTGACAGGATGTTGTTTCATATGACATTTAAGCCAGCGCAAGAATGGGAAGTTGTCTGAGGTACCATCACATCTCTCCTCACAGCCCTACACAATCCCACCTTTATCTCTTGCATTGGCATCACAACTGTGCAGAACCAAGGAAATTCTGCAGAAGTCTGTCAAATCTGTGGAAAGATGCTACTTCTTTTTTGGTTGGTTAGTTTTCTGTGGGATCCTTATCCTGAACTGACCCACCCAAATGCTGACAACTGCTAGATTCAATGCAAGGAAGTGTCAAGCAAAGGTCAGGGCTAGATGAAAACAGACAACAGTTCCCTTTTGTAGAAGCTTGTAGCCACACAAGATTAGGCAGTGGTCTCACAAAGGATACCCAAAACCTACTCAAAGGGTAGTTCCTCTCCTAGGGTAATCTTCTATCCTCTTACATTTGGTACTAGGGCTCCTGCGGCACCCAGAAATCTGACAAAGGAACTATATCTCCCACTGAAAAATTTTATTGGAACAGTTTTTTCATCTAAATCAGTTCCATGACCCAGTTTACCACATGCCACTTGAACATTTAGGCTAGCTGAGACAAATATTTCAGCAGAAGTTCACAAAATCATTTGGAGATAAATGTCAATTCATAGCTTACTGTGTGGACATCTAAATCTTAGCTCCTGCAGTACTACTGCTGATAATCCTCTATACACAGCATATGAGACTGCAGTCACTTCACATTCTATCAGTTTTAGCTACTAAGTAATTTGAGTTGCAATCAAACTGATTCATGGAAGAAAAAGATATAAATATCATCACATTCTCTTATCCAAGCAGGCCTCCTCCTTTGAACATATAATTTAAAAATCACACAAGCAATTGTTTATTTTAACACACCTGGTAATTCTGCGTAGTGACAGGTGGTGGTGGTGGTGGAGCTTCTTGTTGCCTCTGTGTATAACCATAATCTGTAGCTGTGTGCGATGTAGGATAGCCTCCATAAGCAGCAGCTGTTGCAGAGGCCGCAACAGCTACTGGAGCAGGCCTGGCTACTGCAACTGTAGCTGCTGCTGGAGCATAGGCCGCAGTAACAGTGTGTGCAGCAACTGGTGCCTGGTGGACAGTGTAGCTAGCAACTGTAGTTGGATGGGAATACGCTACACCTGAAGCTGGCTGCTGGCTATATTGGAAAAAGACAGTAAGTAAATAATTAGATTGATTCAACATACTAGCTAATGCCTAAACATTTCAAAATCACAGATTTGATTAATACCTGTCTATTCTACAAACAGACCTGGAGCAGCTATCATACATTTTAATGGCTTTTATTACCCCTCTTCCACCCCCATGAAAAAGGCTGTATCATTTTGAAGTTTCTGTGGATGCAGACATATTATGTAGGTGGTGACTTTCTTCTTAGCAAAGGGGGGGGGGGGGGGGGGGTGTTCCACTGCTTGAAAAGAACCCAAGTCTTTCATTTAAAATAATACAGAAGCCTTACACCATTAACTTTTCATGACCAATAAGTTTTTAAGTGTTTTAGTAGTTCTTCAATAAAACTGACATACCTGTCAAATTCAGAAAAATACTGCTTTTCTGTGAGAGCTCATTACTGACCTGCACTTGCATGATGTTTTTCAGTAAACCATATTAAAGTAATGAGATTTTAAAGACTTGCATGAAAATTAGCTGAGAACTCTTAAATTTAAGGCAAAGACACTTTAAATACACACCTCTGATAAGAGACTTTTCCCACAAAAGTTTAGAATTGTAAAAGCTGGTCCCACTCACTCATACAGAACTCTACTGCCTCACAACACGAAGCATCAAAAGAACAGTCAGTCAGATCGAGCAAGATGACTGCTACCAGAGCTCTGGCAAACTTCCAGACACATGACGAGACTAATCTGCCTCTCTTAAATTTGCAGGTAGGACATTAATATGTGGCTATTTACTAAGAATGAGTAAATATTAACAGTGGAAATAAAAAAAAAATATGGCTTCAAAGGCTTAATTATTTGAACTGAAACTAATATTATTGTCCTATATTGATCTATAACTGTGCATTATGATTAAAAGCCTACAATAGTTATTTTTATTTTTAAACAAATAAACTGGCAAAATATCACTATCTGGAACATTGATATGAAATGGGGATTGAGTGACTATTCTGAAATTTTTAGTACACTTCCAGCACTGCTTTTCAATAATATTTAAGAATGTCTATACCACTATAAAAATATAATTCAAAACCAATTCCATGCCTATTAGAGAAGGCAGCATCCCCTATTTTTTAGAAGTAAATAGAAAAATTAAATCTCACTTGAAGCAAACATACTCAGTGGCAAAGTGGAACTGCAGCATGGTTATGCTCAAAACCAAAAGGAACAAGAAGTTATAGTATTTTTTCTCCTAAAGACTACAATATTCTCTCTGACATAACTACCAGAAACAAAGCACCTTTTAATTATAGATACTATTATTTTTGCAAAAGACTTTTCCATAACTCCCTTGTATTTAGTAATTTTTTATTTATTTATTAAGAAAAACTGATTTTGTCAATTACAGCAGAACCCATTAACTTTAATATATTTAAAAAAAATAATAAAATTCCTACAGCAGAAACACACAGAGGAAATATTTGATTTACATGCCTGGACTCCACCTTCTTCCCATCTTAAGCCCCTGATTGCTTAAAAGACCACTTGCATTCCATCCAAACTTAATTAAGCTGTGAGTTGTACTCACAATTATGTTTCATTTTATTTTCAGCTTCTTAACATAACAGTGGAAGGAAAAGACATGAGCCATTCTGGTGTAGCTCCCACCACTGCTCGAAACAATTCCTCCTACTTGATGTATATAGGCAGTTTCTCTGTTTTGTCAGTTTAAGATGAGAAATTAGACTCCACCAGAAAATTCAGGAAGATTATTTTATGATGGTAAAAGTCAATGACAATCTATAAAATTAGGCTGCATTATCTACATAGCTAACAGTACAGAGGTGTAAAATATTAAAAAGTTCTGAGGTAATTCACATTATCGTATGCATCTACTAAAAATACATTAAATTGAGAAAACAGACAGCAGACTATTTAACTCTGACTGCACTTGAACACATCAACAGTCTAATACTGCCAACAAGGAAAATCTTGCTCCATCCTATTCCCACTCTTATACATCCCACCTCCCATATACTAAACCTGGCTATGCCATCCTATTCAATCCCTAGTGCTAGCTCTGCTACTTGTCAAGCTATTAAGTGCACTGATTTAACTCATTAATCTAGCAGAAAACTGAGAAATTTTTTTCCTGGGCTCATTTTCTAACATGGTAGAAGCATTACAAACATTGGAGCTCATAAAACAGTCTGCTGAGTGCCAGACCCCACATAAATTATATGTATGGAAGTAGGGGGGGGGGAATGGGAGGGAGAGAAAGAACAGGGACCTGTCCAGGAAGCATTAATTTGGCTCTTCATGTTTCATGAAACCATGCTTAAGTTACTATTAAAAAATACAATACAGTGTTCACAACACACTATGAGGTAATAATATCAGTCAGTTTATCAAAGAAAATGCTTTTGTTCTCAGAATATATATGATTAAGTCTGCCTGACAGTTTTCAGTATTTAATATCGTGAAGAGATTGTGATCATTATGAGCAGGACTATTAAGATTCTGCTACAGTTTCATTTCTTCTGTGCTATTTTTGTATCAAACTTCCTTATCATGGTATAAAATTAACAGTCCAAATAATTTGATTTCTAAGGCTAATTAGTTCTATGACCACATTTACGTTAGCAAATCTGTTCCCCTTGCTTCTGCAACATCATGCAGAGCTAGTGACCAAGTTTGCAAGACTACAAGAAAAATATTCTAGAATTGACTCCTCCTTCCTTTTTAAAAGTTATGGTACAGAAATTCACAGACACATATTTCCTAAATTTATGATGTTTCTTTTTCTCCCCCGGTCTTACTGAGAAACTCTTAACATTATGACCAGACACTTTCATGTAAGTAATTTATATCAAAAGATTTTTGTGCCGACTTCATTTAACTTACAAGAGTTTTTAATCCTGGTTTGGTGATTAGTGCCTCATCATATTTGCTGAGATTAACTTACCTCCTCCCAGACTAATTTTGCAAGACTGCCTATTCCACTGATCTTTCTTGCAGTTGTTCTTTGCATCTATCCTAGTATTATGTATTCTTCCTTCCTTACTACAGATGGCAAGAACTGTATGCATCATTTCAGATGACGTTTCAGCTGTGGTACACACACTGCTTTCTTTCCAAACAGTCTACCTTCCTCAGAGCAGCTTCTTGTATTGACAATATTTTCCTTGCATCAAATATCACAATACACCATACTAATATAAATACTAAGTAAGGCTCAAGACCAATCCCCAGGGTACTCCACTGCAATTATTCCTATTTGATAATCACTCTTTAATTCTACTAACTGTTCCTATCAGCTCCTTCTCTACAATTCTTTTACTACCTCTACCTTAAGTAATAATTTTCCATACTGCATCACATCAAGTATTTAAACTTAGTCCCAATAAATAAGACTCCAAACGACTTGGGAATCTGGTCAAGTTATCAAAGCAACAATGAAATACAGTATGTCAGCTGAGCTATGGTAACAAACCACATGCGTGTTCTTCATCACAACAAAGAAAGTAATTCAGTTTAGCTTAATCCCCAACGCAGTGAGAAAAAAGTTGAACCAAATTACAAGCAAAGAAGCTGATTGACCTGGCAACTTAGCAAGTTTTCTTTGTAGGTTAATTCTTTTCCAAAATAAATTCTAATATCCTTATTAGCATCTTTGAGTTCAAGGAATTCTAGCGCTCTTCATATGAAAAGATAAAAAGATACACAGTCCAACTAGCTTTACTGACTAGGCAGAGCTTAAAAATCACAGAATAATTTAGGCTCAAACAAAGATTTGGAGGTCATCTGTTCAAACCCTGTGCTCAGAGCACAGCTAATTTTGAAGTTACATTCGGTTTCTCAGGGCTTTGTGCCCAGTCAGGTTCTAGCCATTTCCAAGAATGGAGATTGCAAGACTGCTCTAGACAACCTGTTCCGGTGTCTGAGCACTCTCAAGATTTTTTCCCTTAGTTTAGAAAAGATTCAGTTTCAAAAGCAAATGAGTTCTAGACAAACATTTACTTAAAGCAAACTCAGTTTGTGAACATTCAATTCAAAGTAACTTCATATTACAATTCTTACGGTGTTTTAACTTGCTATCAAAATAAACACCGATCTTTGATTTAAGAAGTTACAGGCAAAGGACTTGGAAGCTTCAAATCTTACTCTGCTGTATTGCTCTAATAATAACTCTTCTGCCAGAGATTTTCATTTTAAAAGAATACATTTTATTCATACCACACCTATTTCTTGAGCTTATCATAATAGTAACAGCGCTTCCCCACCAAGCTCACTTTAGTTTCTATTTTCTAGTAACACCACACATTCTTCAATACTCATCATCTGGCTCAGATTTCTATTTCACTGTGTTTTCACTATCCCAGCCACAGCCAGTTTACAGTCTACATGTTGCACTCAACTGTTCTGCTCCACATTCTGTAGATGTATGTTTCAGTCAATTACAGAAGGTCATTTCCAGCACTTTACCTAATGTTTTTTTGTCTCTCCCTACCTGCCCTCAACTGCTACATTCATATCCCTATTTCCCCATGCTTTTTGCTTCCTCCTCCCAAATAAGCTTGCTTCTATTCAGAAGTTTTACACTCCAGCATATACCTAGCTTACTCTTATCTTCCACATCTTATCTAAGGAACCTCAAGATCAAGAGAATTAATTCTTTACACACAATTATTGTACTACAGTGCACAAAAAAAGTATTTTTGTAAAACACCTTTGACTCAAATCTTTGAATAACAACTATACGAATTTCTACTGACATTAATTAATGATGGAAAACACTAATCTTTCTGATGCATTAGTATCAGAAAAAGTACCACATATTATGAAATATCACTATGATATTAAACCTTCTAGATAAGACTGACTGCAGTGAGCTGTGACTGTGTATCTTTCTCCACTCTAACCTCCAATTCCATGTCAACCTGAATTTCTGGGGAACAAAGGGCCACACTGGCTCACAATCTTGCAGAATTCATCCCAGAGCAAAGGCCACGGCAAAAATTAGCCTTGTCCACATTGCTGTCTGGTATAAGAAACTCCTTTCACCAAGTGAAATGAAGTTTTCCCAAGACAGGTGCATGTTTTGTGTTGATACATTACAAGCTGGACATAAGACTAACACTGCAGCTACTTTCATGGTATCAATGTTTAATATTGCTGTGTACACTCAGAACTGTGATTTTGAAACAATAACACATGTAAAAATCTTTTTCCCATTTGCAAATTCTAAGTCCCCATTCCAAAATACTAAGGTATCAAAGTTATTAAGATCTCCCTGCCCAATTCTACACCACAAATTAAGCTATAGTATAGCTTATAAAATTAATTAAACTATAGTATAGCTTTTTAAAAAAGTATAAGTCTAGGTAGATATTTAGCTTGGAAAAGTCCAGCCTGAATACTTACATTTGGTTAAGTTGTATTAAAGCATCAGCAACAAAAAGTCCACACCCTGAGAACAAGCTCTGAAAAAGAATGTGTTAGCCATCACTACTCCACATTAGTTATTAAAATAACTAGATTATTTCATATTTCTGTTAGTAATTTTTGTTCCCCTTTTCAAAACCCCAAATATTCAAGAAGCAATTAAAAAAAATCTTTTTTGAACTGCACAAAGATCTTCAACAAGGAAACTGTAGCAGTGTTTGTTATACAGAAAAAGAAATATGAGCTTCCAGAGTGAAAAAAAGATGGCAGTACACCTAAAATGATTTTAAGTCAGAAGCTGGCTAGAAGGCAGAAAGTGCCGATCAATAGGAATTAACGAAGTATTGGTGTCCACTTCACAAAACATTGTTCTCCAGTTCCAAAACCATACAGGTTTGCCTAATTTAGCTATTTTATATAGGTCTGCAAATGAGCAACATTCATTCACACACACAAAAAAAAGCTTAGGTGAGAACCTGTATTATTATTAGATCTAAAATAGCAGAATCCTTACTTGTTACTTTAATATAGTGACACTGATAGAGGGTCTGGATTTCCTGGGATTTATCAGCCCAAGACTGACAAAGAATTAAGAGTATTTGAATTTGAGAAACAAATACTAAATTATCTTCTGGAGAACACTTTGCTTTTGTCCTTTTTCATTTCCAGCTACTGGCCTTTTCTAGTAAAAAAGTGTTGAGGTATTTTTGTAAACAAAAAAAAAAACAAACCCAAAAAACGGTAGAAAGCTTTCTTTATTGCACATTAACAATATCAAGAAAATGCAACACTTTCATATAATGCTATCTATTTTGTCAGGTAATAACTTCAGGTGACTTAAAATTATAATATATTTTATTTTTCACATTAGGATATCTGTGCAGTCGTGCATTAAGAAACTTAAGGTATCTAGCAACTATTGTCAGAGGAATACACTTTCAGAAAAACACAGTCTATTTCCATATAAGATATATAGAACATAAAAGGTATATATAGAGGAAAGCACACAGAAGATTCCCTATAAGCCTTGCTTTTCATCACACTGACTGATTTAATTTAAAAACAAAAATTAATTGTAATTAATGTGCACATAAGCCAAAGGAATACAAAAATGCTGATCTCCAGCATATCTCTGTACTAACAATCACCACACACATTAACACTACTACTATTTCAGCTCTGTTTAGGGTGATGAACACTGAAAATTCTCTTCCTAGAGGTAAAGGACATTTATTTTATTTTTTTGTTAGTTTTCTGAAGAGTGCTATTTTGATATAGAGTTACAATCAGGACTAAAACCAATTTTGTCTCTACCCAAATTACCAGCTGCCTCAGAAATGACAACTTCTAAAACATATTTCTTGCAGGTTTTTTTGCATGCAAATGCAGAAGTGATTTTCAGGCTAACTTAGCATAACACTTAAGCTACTCTTAAAAATAATTTTTAAAATACAAATATCTTGAACTAAAAAAAAAACAACAAACGAACACCCCCCCCCCACAAAGTTTTATTTCTCTAATTGTAACTTTTAGGAATATTCAAACGTTTCAGCATTAAGGAAACTATATTTGTTGAGACCTAACTGCTAGACTTCTCAAAGTTTCATAGACTACTCTATTAGTCAGAATAGCAAAACATACAATTCTGCAGTTTTTCTTTCAAGGATATGAAGACTGAAACAAGTATGACCTAACTCTCCAAAAACTGAAAGAAGCACTACAAACTGCTGCTTCCTCAGTTTCTAACCTAGAAAGAGACACTACTGAGTAACTGGTCAGATGAAGTTTCAGGTGTGTTAATGGAACCTGGGCAAAGTAAAAACAAAATAATAATTAAAAAAAAAAAAAAAAATCAAATGAGCTTTTTTCTCCTAAACCACACTTGACAATAAACAGCCTAAAATGATTAAATGAAATATTGCACTACGGTAAGTTGCATTTTAGAAGACTTATGTTTTTCTATAGCCTGTCACTCAATAAAGGCATAAAACTTTGAAGACTGAATTTATATTTTTAGAACTTTAATGAAAATTATTGTTTCCTATTATTAGTACCCTGTGAACAGAACATTGTTTATAATACAATTCACTAAACCCGAAGGCATGCACATGTGCAGTCCTCTTGAATTCTGTTAAATTTTAACAGTTCCTGGTAACATATTCTATGGTTTAACTACACATAGCCTAAAAAGACATTTATCTCTAGTAATTTTGAGTTTTCCTTCCTCTTCCTTGTTTCTAGTAACATCTTTGCATCATTCAATTAAAACCAAAAAAATACCGATTTCTAATGGATAGCTAAACCATATACTATCAATAACTCACCTCAAAGACAAATATCCTCATGTTTTCAATACACCCTTACTGCTTTGTTCACCTTCACATTTAGTCTCACTACCTGATTGATATCCAATCAAATTCTGCAATGTTTTCCTCACTGTACATCACAACATAACTGCAAATGCCTGTAACAGTGATGCAATATATGCTCTGTATCTACCTCTCTTTACTCAGTTGCACACAATGGACAGCTCAATGCTTATAATACTTCCTTCATTACCAAAACCAGACTTGAATAAAATCAATGTTAACAGCTTTGTTCACAATGATAACACGAGACAAAAAGAACTGAGCTCGAGATGTTACATCGGCAGGAAAAAGTACCAACTACTAACATTTTCCCTGTCAAAATCACAGAATCAAATAATGGCTGAGGTTGAAAGGGACCTCTGGAGATCATCTGGTCCAACCCACCTGCCTAAGCAGGGCCACCTAGAGCCAGTTGCCCAGGACCATGTCCAGACAGCTTTTGAATATCTCCAAGGAGGGAGATTCCAAAAGTTCCCTGGGCAAGCGAGCAGCTGCGTGGTCCTTAGTTGCTGACTGGGGTTAAACCATGACAGTGAGGTACTTTTTCTCCCCACCATTAGTCAACTGCAATACTGGCATACAGCCCATGTTAACAAACCCTGAGCCCCTTGTTACCTTTGTAATGTTGGCATATCTCCTTTGAAAGCGGGACCTCACCGACTTGAAAATAAGCCTATGAAAATCTTTTTTATCAACAGCAGTAACTTAATAGAGGCTTCTTGCATGCATTAAATAAGCTAGACTAGCATGTTTAAGACAGCACTTTAACATAGATTGGAACAAAGGAGAATCAGCATCATGCAGCTCAACCCTATTCAGTGAAGTCCCTTTTGCTAAAAATGCATATCCTTTAAGATGGGATGCAACTCAAGAGATCATAATTTTCATAAAATTCACAGAAATAAAGCATTTGGAACTTTTATACTATGATATATGTACATCCATCCTATGATAAAACCATAATTACTTTCATTCCCCATGCATTTTAAAATGGGGTGTATATAACACAATACCGTAAGATGAATAAATGTTTTTCTTAAGTTTAAGTCTAGTGGCACATTTTCAGTTCAGAATAAGCCTGAAGTCCTACTCACTATTATTGTCCCTATCTTCCTGTTGTCCACCAGTACAAGTCCAAATTATGTTTAGTAATACTTTAAGCTTGGGCTAGTAGGCCTGTGTGGATTATAGCCTTAACATCTCTGAAAGACTGAATACTTTTGTAACCAGTATCTAGTTGAAGAAGAGGTAACTGGGGCAGACACAGAAGACAGAAGTTAATTACAAGTACTAGCAAATGTGAAAAAACACTCCAACCCCAAACAATTCTCAATAGCCAACTTATCCATCCACAGCACTTCACCTTCCTTTGCTGTTCTGCACCAGTCTCAAATATCCCATAAAATTGTGCATTGTACTTGAATGCCTAACTAGCTATAGTTGCAAGAATTCACTTCCATATGGCTGCCTAGAACTCACAGGCACTGTGATTGGCTCTGGACCCTAACTACTACAATTGCCTTTATCTGTGAAGGCTCACCTCAGTAATATTCATGCTATTTGATAGCAATTCAAAGTTAACAAATCACTCCTAACTACCCAAGAATCTCCTGTCTGTGACCTACCTCATTAGAGCAGGGACACAATGTGAACATCACTAAGATGAAACTCAAGACACTCAAAGATTCTTTATCTTCTTAACAGAAACCAAAACCTTAACACAAGGTTAATTAAGACCACCACATTTGCACACACTTCTCCATCCAAACATTTCTCAACATCCCCATCTCTCCATCAGCATCCCCACATTTCAGTCAGCCAACTTTAAAATAAAAGCATAACTATGCCTCTTCTCCAGCACTGAATCAAGAATGCTAATATTTTTTACACATAAAGGACAAGCCTATATTAAGTTGCTCATTTCAAACTGAATACACGCACAGTGGTTCAGGTGCCCTACAGAGCGCACATGCGCACACACACGTTAGAAGACTAGTAACACCAAATTCCACATTTATTTCAGGCTCCTAAATAGATCGACTAATACAGTTAACTAAGTAACATGAGGTTTGCATTGCACACAGGTTTATAACCTTAGGACCCAATACCACCACTAGCAGAAAGTACAAAAGTATTGCAACATTCAGAGAAATTTCCTGTATCGTTATTTGCATAATTTAATGCTTCTCTCATTAAGTCATGATGTTATTACCAGGTAGTGCACAAAGAATTTTGAATGAGTGGAGCAGCAGGAAATTTTATGCAGTGACAACACTGAAAGGAACAAGAATGCTTCTAATCCATTATTTACGGGTTTAAACAGCACTTAACTCTTGCTACCTTTGATTAAATATGAAACAAGTTAAGATTTTAGGTGTATTTTATGAAAACTAATATTTATGAACCAATAAAAACAGACATCTATTCCCCTTCTTATCTGGTCAATTCAGGGAACTATACTGCTTATGCTGTTACAACAGTAAATACATTATCAACTCCTGCACACACTACTTATTAATTCAAGATCTAACATCTGAGCAGCTACCAATCTGGCCTTTCTAACTGCTTCAAATATCAGTATTTAGTATAAAAACTACACTACTTGGACAAATTTTAATTTATCCTTCATGTGAAGGATGAGGGAGTATTTAAATTATCCACCATAGCCACACATAAACTAGAATCACAGGAAGACACAGTGATTTCTATGCCAATAATAGCATCATCTTTTCAATTGTTGATTTTAAGAAGCTATTTCCTTGAACCCAATAGTTCTAATACATTGTCCCTTCACTACTACTAATGCAAATTAGAATACTGTCATTTTGAGAAACTGGAATTCCAACAGGGTTTATACTGGTCTACAAGTCTAGATTTAAATACAGGAAACCTTTACTACAAGCACCTTTCAAATATTTAGGTAGTATAGCAGATTTTTCTCCTTTGAAATTATCTATCAGAAACTAGACTCTCTTCTTTCTGATGCAAAGTTGTTTTGGGGTTTTATTTCTGCATGACTCCAGCTAAAGATTTAACAGTTTCATACTTTGAGATATTCCAAGAAAGGCTTATATCCTAAAAAGAAGTGCACAGATTTTTTGCACTTAGCTGAAGTGCTGAAATTGACAGCATTCTATGTGTTATCATTAGGGAGTACTGACAGATTCCTTTACAGTTGGAGCCTAAAGTCCTCCCAGTGCATCAGAATTTTTAACAGCCATTTTGTCAAGAGAGAACCAAAAAAATTTTGACTAATGTTTTTTATTATGAAAGTTTCTGTTACTTGCTATAAAAACTACAGCACTAGGACTTCTAAATGGCATACATCAAAAACCTAAGGTCTTCAGTTTCAAGTGTCTGATTTGCCCTCCTAAAACAACTTGCTATTTTGAGTAACTTTTTTAAAATCCATGGATTAGTCCTGTGGCCATAATTTTTTGTTGTTGTTGTAGATTTATGAGACTCACTCACATATTAACTATGCAGATAAACATCCATTTGTATTCTCTATTATCCTAGTTTCTAACGACATAGGATTTTTTTTTGTTCTATGAACTGTTACTTTGAATACTGGTAACAATCTTAGAGGACTTGTTGCAATAATAAATCTTTTATTATATATACCCTGCCACCACCATCTCTTTTGCAAATATACTGGAGTGGAATATACATTTTGTAGCGCTCCGTAAACAAGCTACTAAGGACCTGCCAAATCTGCTTCATGAAGGTAAGCTCCCTTTTAGACATTTTAAGAGACTCCTGTGTTTTCTGCTCAACTTATTAAATTAATTCTTGTGAAAGGAGTGCTTCGACACCAATTACTTTGCCGCTTCACTTTCAGATGCAGCAAATATACAAACCATTTACAGGATGCAGTCTTTTACTGATACGCAAATAGAATAGTATCTTGCGCTTATGACAACAAAGGAAAAAAAGTGCCTTTCAATCTGTTTTTCCATTTTCTCAAGAACACATTTAGGATTAACTACTGAAACAGTTTTGAACTTGAAATTTATTCCAATTATACATTTTTATATTGCAATTCAAAAGGAAATTTCAAATGAGTTGTTCAGTTTCTTAAGCCTATAGATCACCTCAGTTCCACAATAAAAGGAATAATTTTTAAAAATTAGTCTCCACTTCAAAATTGCAGATGTACAGATCTCAGTTTATTTTTCACTTAAAGACTATTTACTTAAAAAAAAAAAATCCTCTATGCTATTTAGAAACTCCTTCATACCCCATGATGAACCAGTTTCAAATTTCACTATAACTGTCAAGTAAAACATAAACATACTGTGAGCACCTAATCTTAAAAGAACAAGATGACAGGTGAAGTTTAATTCTCTCCTTTAACTGTTATACATTAGAGTAAATGAAAATTTATGTACTTTATGTCCATTTCCAGGAAAGAACAGATAGAAAGAATAGATTGGGAGTCATTCCAAGACCCCCATGAAACTGTATATTCCTGAAACTGTCAGGTATGCATTTTTTTATTAGCTAGTTAACAGTAGCACACATCTGCATTCATTTGTTAATAACCCCTCAGATATTTTCTTTATTCTTCTGTTTTTCCCATTAACCAAGACTTAGGAGTCAAGGAAAGTCTTTATTACAGATTTATGAAACAAATAATTTAGATTAAAATGTGGACTTCAAGGTGCTACTCCAATAAAACCCAAAAATGTGAAGATGTTCCCTGACTGTATCTGGGTTTTGCCAAATTAATAATTTGATTTCAGAAAAAGTGAGATAACAGATGCTACCAATTACTTTTTAAACACACTGATACACAATTTGGATGCACAAAGAGTACAAAGATACAAAGGTTTAAGGCAGTATGTCTATACAAGATGTACAGTTACAAGTCCCTGAGCTCCACTATAAGACTTGCTCCTGGTCTTAGATATCCAAGTAGGAAATCTTTTTAAAAGGTGTGTGGCCCTGAAAGCGCCTTCTCTACTTTCTGAGACACATTACTTATAACATTGCTTCAGCGGAATGAGACAGTCGCCTGTGTTTTCTGGTGCTTCAGCTCTTCCCTTATCCATCCAGTCTCCCGTAAGTCGGGTTGGTGTAATTTTAACCTATGTTAAAAAATTCCATTCTCCCACGCTGACGCAGAGGGGGTAAAGACTTGGGGAGCAAGCCCTATCTTCGCTGAAGGAGAAGGGCCCAGGAGCAGCAGATAGTAATTCGCTGGTGTTGTTGACTGCAAGTGGCCATTTTAATTTAAGGGCCTTGGGACCTGATGCTGCCGCTGATTCTCCTCCGTAGTGCCCGGCTCCACCTGCCCACCACTAGGGATACAGGGAGGCCCTTACCAAGAAGATAAGGAAACATACCCGCGGGCAGGGCAGACCAGCAGAAGGGTCCCAAGCACAACCACTCCGGAGGAGCGGGGCGCAGGAGAGACCCCACACACGGGGCGGGGGGTGGGAGCAGTCCCGAGCATTCACCCCGAGGGGGCGGGGAGATCCCGGTCAGGGACGCGGGGCCGAAGGCGAAGAGGGGAGGGGTGGTTCCGGGCCCAGACAGAGGGAGAGGAGGGGCGGGAGGGGTCGCGGTGTTTACCTATACTGGGCAGCAGCCCCACTATGGGTGAAACCAAAGTAGTTGCCGGTGGCCATTTTGGCATCTTCTCCCAGCCGGCTGGGCACTGTGGCGACGATAACCAAGAGGCGGCGGCAGCGGCGGTGGTCGGGGCCATGACAGGAGACCCGACGGGGGGGGGTGGTGGTGGTGGTGGAAACAACAACAGACAGACAAGAGACAGAAAGCGCGCGAGCGCCAGGTCAGATATGGCGCCTCAGGACCCCCGTTCATCCGCTCCACGCGCAGGCCGCATCCCCTCCTCCTCACCGCCGCCCCCCCCCCCACGCGCACAAACACACATAAACACCGAGCGCCGTTACTTACCATAAGTGAACGAAACTACCGGGCATATAGGAATCATGAGTCCAAACTGACAGTGATAATGGCGGCTGAACTCTCAACTCTCTCCCACTCCTCCCCGCTGCGCTCGCTCCCTTCCCCCCCCCCCACCGGCGACTACGGTGGACTGCGGCCGGACCCGTGCGCACGCGCAAGACGTTTCAGAGGCTACTGGGAGTTGTAGTCTGGCCCATAACTACATACCCTTCCCCCATCCGTAGAATACCGCGCTTACTGCCGTGGAAGCTGCCACCAAGCTTGAGGCGCGAATCCTCATATGCGCATGCGCGGGCTGTGCAAAGGCTCTTGGGACCTGTAGTTCTCCCTCCCTGAGGCCTAGGCGCGCGCGAGAGCTGCTCTTAGAGGACTGTCGCAGGTATCACTCGCCTGCCCCTTTCCTCCCTCCATTATTCCGTGTTCTGCATCTACAGTTCGCGTTTCAAAAGTGAGTTCGTTACCCAGTGTGCTAAGTCAAAGAAAAAGTATAAAAACATGAGATATTGCTTTTAATACAAAGTTGCCCAAAGTTGTGCTAGGTGAACTAGCACACCTTGGTTGTTTCCACAAACAGATTTATACATGATTTCATGAATATTATTTTTTTAGCTTCCAACCCTCTAACACTGACTGGATGGTAATCTGCATAATGGTTACGCAATCTTATTGGCTAACTGCATGCTCATTGAGGAAGGGTCTTTGTAGGCCGGGGTACCTGGTGTAAGGGGAGTGATTTTTAGTATTATAATGAAGGTAGTTTGCTTAAAGACACATCTGGCTATTTGTCCAACAAGTATCAGATATATCTTGATTGCAAGAGACTTGTGTTACCAACTTTCCAGAATGTAATTGTTCTTCAAAGTCGCCTTGTCCTCAGCAGCAATTACTTGAGTTAATCATCCTTGATAGTTCTTTGCATGGGACACCCTGAGTTGAAATAATGTGTGCATTCTGTTTCTTCAAGAATATATGCAAAATGTTAAACAAAACCATATGTCCATATAGTTTTTGTTAGTTAGTTTATATGTTCTGGTTACAAAATTTGATAACACAGTCACATCACACCTGTACCTGTGAACTCATTGCAAGGATAGGGTCGGATTTTCATTCTTGCCTGCAAAGGCACAACACACCAAAGTAGGTAGCTCAAGTAACAGAAATCTAGGAGAAACGGGTCACCACCACCCTTGCCACATACTGGTGTTTGTCCCTATGCATGTACTGCAGATGTCAGTATTTACCCACTTTCCCGCTGTGGTGAAATTTATTAAATTGCTTACTACTTATGAAAAAGCCTTTGTCTTTAATTAGGAATCGCTTAACTTGGACAGTGAGCTCAGGGAGCTCAAGGACAACTTTAATGAGCAGGTGGTGTTTGTCTTGAGCCTCCCGAACAAGCAAGATATGAGCAGGAACATCCAGACAATAAATATTGTGTGCAGCTGTGTCATGACGGTAACTCTACCACACTTGGGCATCTGGCCAATGTCCTGGGCATGTGTGAACCTTACGAATCATGAGACAGTGCACACCTGCACTTAGCCTAAACTTAAAAGTTTGCATACACTAGGTATGTAAACTGGTTTTGTTTTTCACTGAGTATAAAAGTGGGCAAACCCTGGGACTGGGCCAGAAGCCTCACCTACGGGTGGACACATTGCATAGGGATTTCCCAGTTGCTGAGAGACTCCTGGCACCAGCTGCAACGGGGCTTCCCAGCCAAAGTGTGGGCCTGGATGATGTTAAGGTGGTAATTGGTGATGTATCCTTTTCTTAGTCTCTGTAATGCTTTGCAGTAATGATTTGATGCTTTGCTCCTATTGCTCTTCTATCATATTTTGCATAATAACTAGTACTGTTTCCTTTTATCATATTGCATGCTATTTTCCTTTATTGTATTATAATATAATAAACTGCATTTATTCTTACATTTGATTTGGAAATCATTTTTGCTTGGTATCCAGTCAGTCAGCAAAACACCCAAACAAGCACATTGTCAGCTGAAGATTGACATATGCAGCAGGTACCTAGTTAGCACTCTTACAAAGCCATGGAACTAGAAGGCAGCACCTGCAGCTAGTGCACACATGCAGAGTTCACAGCAAGACCTAGGACTTGTCTAACTTTGCAACAAGTTTTAGATTCACCTGGGCCCCAGGGTGCACCGCCACAACCCCACACGTGAAGAGCAACATAGCTGTCATCCAGCCATCTGCACATCATCTGACTTGTCCCTAAAGCACCACAGCTGACACACATACACAAATAAATTGTGCAATAGTTCCCATGTGCTTATTGTATATGTGAGGTAAATACTCACCTGTACAGGGCCCATTTATCTGAAGTTTCTAGGAACCAACAGTCCATCAGATTGTTCCTAAAAACTGTTGGGCAGTACATTACAGTCAGTGCAGTAACCTCCCGTTCAAAGTGACTGATTTTGTATCTGTTCCCCATAACCCTGTTCCACTTTCCCTCTGAGAAGCAGATGCTTCTCAAAGCTCTGAACAAAGCAAAACTTAAATCCTTAAATACTTGCATCTCATTTGTGTACTTTGTCCTCACTATGATATACACTTCTCTAATCATCTAAACCAGGGGTCCTCAAACTACAGCCCACAGGCCAGATACAGCCCCCCAGGGTCCTCAATCCGGCCCGCGGTATTTAAAGACCCCCCCGCCCCCCCTCCCCCACCACCACCGGGGTTTGTGGGGGGGAAACCAAGCAGCCACAGATGACTGCCTGCCACTTAATCTGCGTGCCAGCCCCCTGTTTAAAAAGTTTGAGGACCCCTGATCTAAACTAATCAAGACTCCTAAAACACTCGCTTCTGGAATAAAGTGATCATGTTAGAAGTATTTCTTTTCCATAAGTTCAACTTATTCAAAACATCCCTGCTTGGGATCTCCCACAGTCCTCACAAAAACACAGGTTTCCCTTATCCCACAGTACCAGCAATCATCTTAGGCAGTAAAACTTCAACAGAAATATTTTTGATCATAAAACAAACGAGAAAAGTAATTTATCATCTAAAGTTTATATTATTGCAGCTTGTATTGGGTTTACATGACAAGGTTTCGGTGGGGTGGGGCTGCAGGGGTGGCTTCTATGAGAAGATGCCAGAAGCTTTGCCCATGTCCGATAGAGCCAGTGTCAGTCAGCTCCAAGATGGACCCACTGCTGGCCAAGGCCAAGCCAATCAGCAACAGTGGTAGGGCCTCTGTGATAACATATTTAAGAAGGGAGGAAAACTGCTGTGCAACAGCAGCTGGGTGAGAGAGGAGTGAGAATATGTGAGAGAAACAACTCTGCAAACACTAAGGTCAGTGAAGAAGGAGGGGGAGGAGGTGCTCCAGGCACCAGAGCAGAGATTCCCCTGCAGCTCATGGTGAAGACCATGGTGAGGCAGATTGTCCCCCTGCAGCTCACGGAGGTCCATGGTGGAGCAGATATCCACCTGCAGCCTGTGGAGGATCCCATGCCAGAGCAGGCAGATGCACCTGAAGAACCTGTGACCTTGTGGGGGTCCCACAATTGGAGCAGTTTGTGAAGAACTGCAGCCTGTGGGAAGGACCTGTGCTGGAGCAGTTTGTGGAGAACTGTCTCCTGTGGGAGAGACCCCACACTAGAGCAGGGGAAGACTGTGAGGAGGAAGGAGCAGCAGAGACAATGAGGGATGAACTGACCACAACCCCCATTCCCCATCCCCCTGTGCTGCTTGGTGAGGGGAAGGTTGAAAATTCAGGAGTGAAGTTGAGCCCAGAAAGAAGGGAGGGGTAGGGGGAAGGTGGTTTTAGATTTGTTCTTATTTCTCATTACCCTAGTCTGTTGTTAATTGGTAATAAATTCAATTAATTTCCCCAAGTTGAGTCTGTTTTGCCTGTAATGGTAAATGCTTAGTGAACTCCTTGTCCTTATCTCAACCCATGAGCCTTTTGTCATATTTTCTCTCCCCTGTCCAGTTGAGGAGGGGGAGTAATAGAGCAGCTTGGTGGGCACCTAGCTTCCAGCCCAAGTCAAACCCATCACACAGCTGCATATGAAGCATAGCAGCTTAAGATGCCAAACATCCTTGCCAATTCACTGAACATAATTTATTGGTTATTAGCTTTGCATAGGAACTTAATAGTATCCTAATCAAGCACAATAGGAAAAGGATCCTGCATGGGAAAAATAATAAGTTTCCAACTTCTGTGGTGCACTTTCAGTCAGAGTGCTTTTATGTGAAGAAAGCAGCTATTGGGTGAAGACATTTAATTGCTATTACTTAGAAAAACAAAAGCCCTAATCCTGAACCTATATACAAGAGTATTTCAGGAAAGGGTTCTACACAAATCTTCTCTAGCAGAACTGAAAGAACCTCTGCCACAAGAACCTCAGTGCACTTGGGATACAAAAATGAGAGATACCTATACTCCCCTCTCCTTGTTTTTATGAAAAATTGTTCACAATTGGACCACCGGATCACAGTACTTGGACAAACAGGAAATGGAAGTTTTCTTTGTTCCATTCTTTCAAGTTTTTTCAGTTATAAACCTTCCTATATACTGATAAACATATATATTCAATACACACTTCAGTAAAAAAATAAGCATCTATATACACACACGGACATTAACATACCTTTTAATGCTGTACCGCTAAAGTTATATTTTACAAGTGGGTAGGTCTGCAATTGCCTATTCTTTCTGGATTGATGAGGTGAATTCGGAATATTTACACTCTTTTCAATCTTTGGCTCCAAAAGCTGAAGAAAAAAACCCACCTTTCTTTTTCACAATACAGACTTCTGTCTTAGTTTTCATACCTTCTTTCATCCAAGTAATTTCTAGTCATTCTAATTAAAATACTCCACTTTATATCTTGTGATTTCAGCCTTGCATATGTCTGTGCATAAGCTCCTGTTTGGCAGCCCGATTAGGCTGCAATTTCAGCAGAACTTTCAGATTACTTTTCCAGTTGAATTTTGCATATTGAATCTTCAGTGCATATATCACTTTAAAAAGATTGCAACATACTTTATGAGAAGTCACACTTACAAAGTACGACAAAAAAATACTAAGTTTTCCCATTTCCTTGGGAAAAAACCAAAACCAAACAGTGGTATTATGCAAGTCTTTCCCTCAGCATTTTCCTAATAAGAACCTGATGCTGCCTGGTGACTTTGTGAACTGTTACATAACATCTATTTACATTACCACTAGCTTGCAGGATCAGATTCATAGTCTATACTTAGAAAACCTCAGTGGGTTATTGTGGTGTCGCAAGTCAAGGCAGACTTAAAAGAAACCACTATGTCTGCGTGGCTGGGTTCGGACAAAATGGCCTTTATTGTTTATACAAACTATTTATATATCTTAGACAGTACAGGTGTCAGACCCTGATAGGTTTTTGTGTCCTTCTTCTTGCTTGCTATTTGCTGTTGCTGTAGGTGCCCGTATGCTGCGGTTCTAAATTCCGATTCTTCACACCCTGTTTACATACCTGACAATTTGTGGCTGTCTTAAAAGTACACGGCTAAGTCTTTGAAGTCAACTAACTTGTCTGCAGACCCCAACAGGTTATAAAACAAGATTGCATCTCTGTAAGACATGCAACATATTTGCTTCAAAATGAAACCATAATAAATTCAGATTAGATCCTTTAGGGCATTTTGAACTTTACCCATTTCTGTACCCATAACTGGAAGGAAAATAAATAGAGTGATAAAGTGAAAATCATGTGGCAGAGAGAGAGAAAGGCAGAAAAGCTTTAGTGAAATATTCAAAAGATATTTTTTTTTAAATAGGAAAAAACCTTCTTAATCTCTGTTCCTATTAAGATTAGAGAAGAATAGCCAATAATTTCCAGAATGAAAACATACACTGGAATGCAAAACTTTAATTTGTGATTAAGTAGTACAGCTACTCTATTTGTGCAAAGTTCAATGCATCTAAAAATTATCACAGACAAAACCAGCAAACTATCATTCAGAAAAACAAATCTTTGACCTTCATCTCATCTGTATGAAAGGAAATCTCCAAAATATGGTGAGAAGAAGAAAGCACCATATAATGTGCAGTGTCATCAATCCTACTAGTTTAATTTCCAAAATGCGCATCTCAGCTGCTACCACAGGACTTCAAGGCTGTAGTTGAAACACGAGGAAAACTCTAAATCTTTTGTACCTTCTCTGTAAGCCAATAAAACTGAACAAACCTAGACTCTTTTTTTTTTTTTTTTTTTTTTTTTTTTTTTTATAGCAGATGTAGGTAAGATTATTTAGAGGCAACCTTCCAGTTTGTTTAAAAAACACTCTCAGCTGGCCTTTGTGCGACCACCAGAGGGCAGACAGATGAGCAGAAGATTAAAGCTTTCCTACACTACACTGTACAGAACATTTTAACAAAAGCTGCACTTATTTCTTGAAAAGGTAATTTAATACCTACCGCTTTCTTTGTAAAAACCCTAAATAGGAGTTTTTAAAAAACACTATAAGTCCAATGCTATCTTCGCACCTGGAAGTCCAATGCTATCTTCGCACCTGGGAATTATTTCACATAGCTACACAGAGACATCAGTTTATCAACCTTATTTTAAAGTGAAATTACATTTTTTTAAGCAGTGAAAACAAAGACCAGATGTTTTCACCAAGGTTTTAAGTGATTAAAGCAAAAAAGTGTTATCTTTTAACAACAGGATTCAAACGTTGAGCAGTGATATCGTATCAACAGAAGATTAATGAAATAATTTATTAAATCATAAATGAAAGTTATCAGTGTTTATAATACCACATTTCAACAGAAAAAAAAAGAAAAACAATAAAACTCAATGTCCCAGCACTCAATCCTAATACAAAGTCTCACAAGTGTTAATGCAAACTCAAATTTTGCATCGTATGCACACGGTAAATGAACCAGTTGCAGTACACAAGCAAAAATACTTCCTAGCAATATCCTTTGTATTGGGTCTGGCTGAGCCCCATAGCAGCCCTCATAGTGCTGTGCTTTCTATTGGAAACTATAAAGGTGGTAATAACACACCAGTGTTTTGACTACTGCTGAACAGTGCTCCCACAGCATCAAGGCTCTCTGTAGAGGGATTTCTAAAAAACCGAGGACATATGTTACCATTTTCTGGGTTGGACAACCCAGGCCTGTTAGTTAAAGCTGCAGAGCAGCTTTAAATTGTCCTGGGAACAAGCAGTGGGAGAAGGAAAACAAGCTATGCACAAACAAGAAGCCAGGTGCAGAGCAAGCCCTGGGAACCGCGAAATCAGCACCCTCTCATCGGCACACTCTGATCAGGCGCCTGCAGCATGCTCACCGATCAGTGACACGGACACCCACGTGGCCAGAAACTTTTATCCAATCACCTGTGTGTAAAGTCGGGTGAGCGGCCGGTTTAAGTTATAAATATGACCTGTTTGTTTAATAAAGTGAGCACGGCATGTAGCCATATTGGTGTGATTGTCGTGACTTGGCCGACTCTCCACGGGGGACCCTCTTCGTCTGGCGCCCCAACAGGGACCCATTTATTCGCTTAAATGCGGCAGACTCCGTGCATCGGACCCGAAGGGAAGTTGTCCGATTAGGGAGCTGGAGGTCGGAGGCGGGCGGAACCTGGAAGGCGAAAAGCGGAGTCCAGAGTTCGGTGTGGAGCTGCAGATCGCACCTCCGCCGGCGGTAAAACCGCATAGAGTAAATCGCGGCAGGGCTCTACGCTAAATTCCCCTCTGTTGGGGGGGGGGGGGGGGAAGCACTACGGAAGACCGCAACGAGTGCGGCGGGGCTTCTCCGCTGATACCCTTTCTGTGAGAGGGAGGAGCTCTGAGAAGACCACGATGGAATTAGACGCGGCAATTAAGATGTTAACTGGCATCCTCCTTAGGAGAGGGGAGGGCGTTAAAGAGACAGAAGTGGAGACCTTAGTTCGCTGGGCACGAAAAAAGATTAAGATCCCTGAGCCCGCGTTATTGTTTAGTATTGCGGAATGGAGAGAAGTGGGAAATTGCCTCTGGGATACTACGATCGAGGGAGGCAAAGAAGCTAAAGCGTTAGGAGCTATGTCACGGTCTATAATTAACACTCTGGAAACTATGAAGGCGGAAAAAAAAGTAGCGGCGGCAACCATAGAAGCGTTGGGGGGAGATGTGGTAGAAAACCCGGTGGAGCAGAAGGATGATTCACCTAAGCCTTCTCTCTTAGCTACACTTTTCGGAGTTGGGCATACTCGTCCTATGAAGGGTATGTCCGCCCCTGCGTGTTCAATAGTGCAGGAGCTTTTAGATAAGACAGCGGACAAACCGGAAGTTACTCCTCGGGAGTCTGCTGTAACTGAGCCGAACCTGGAAGAGGCGGCTGAGCTTCCCCAGGAGGGTGGGGCAGCGAGTCCTGCTGCACCAATCGGAGCTGTGGGTGGAGCAAGGCCGAAACGGCGGGTGGCCACAGCTCGTAGGTCTCGTCAGGGCGGGCAAAAGCGCCGTCCGATGTCGTATCCTCCTCGTCCTGTAACATCATCGGACGAATTTGAGGAGGAAGGCGGGGAGAAGCTTTGTGATAACAATACAGAGAAATCCATACAGGAGGTAATAGATAAATTAAGAAACGTGGAAAAGCGAGTTGAAATGAACCTGCCTACTACTTCAATACCTGTAATTCCTCCAGTTAGCCCAACTACCCCACCGATGCTGAACTCGAGAAAAGATCCAATTCTACAGCGTCGGTCTGGTGTTATTCGTGATGCTATTTTGGAGGGTGATTGGCAGGTGACCAGCTCGTTAGCTGGTCCAGTACTGATTATTAATCTTGATGCACATAATTGGGACATGATTTATGGAAGGTTAATGATCAGTTTTTAGCGATGGGAGTGTTGTAACCTGCTCTTCCACCTTTTATGATGATCCCTCAGATTTGGCAAATTGTTGTGATAGACTTGAAAGACTGTTCTGTCTTTTTTACGATTCCCTTACACCCTGATGACACACAAAGAGACTCACTAATGATGATTTGCAACCGTTCCGATCCTGGTTGCATGGCACCAAAGCCAACAATCCTCGAACTTGTTCACCAGAGCAGCGTGCTGCCCTAGAAGTTGTGTCCCACAAGATTCAGACTGGCTGGTGTGGCCGCCGAATGGAGAATCTTCCGTTATCTTTTTTGGTTTGTAATGTTGCCACTTCACCTTTTGCCCTGATTTTGCAATATCAAAAGGAAAAAGGGGAAAATACGGCGATCGTTTTAGAGTGGTTGTTTTTGCCATTGCAACCCAGACATCGTATTTTAAGTCGCCCTGAAGCAGTAGCGGCCTTGGTGAGAAAAGGAAGAGACAGGATTGTTGAAATTGATGGGACTGAACCGGCAGGTATCAGTATTCCAGTCCGTGGTGATGATTATGAATGGCTCCTGAGACATTCAACAGCCATACAGGAAGCCTTGATGGGCTATACAGGTTTTGTACACAACAACTGGCCAAAAGGACCTCTCTGGAAGATGTTAGAACATTACCAGTGGATTGCAAGACTGTTATGCTCAAAAAGACCAGTTGACGGGCCAACGGTGTTTACAGATGCAGGACGAAAGATGAAGAAGGCTGCATGTGGTTGGCAATCCGATAATCAGTGGCAGAAACACGTAACCACCAGTGAACCACGGGACAACCTTCAAACCTTAGAACTGAAAGCAGTTTTTTGGGCATTGGGAAGCTGGAACAATACACCTGTAAACATAGTATCAGACTCATCGTACGTAGTTGGTGTAGTACAGCGTATTGAAGATGCCTTGTTGAGAGAGACAAAGAACCAACATCTTGGTGAAATGTTTCTACAACTGCGTAGTACTCTTTGACAGAGAAAACATGAATTTTGTATTATGCATATTAGAAGTCATCAGTGGATCGTTGGGTTGGGCAAAGGTAATGCTAGAGCTGATGAAGCAGTCAGCTGTCCGGCAATAACTCCTCCAACAAATAAGTTTGAAGAAGCTCGTAACAGCCACGAGATGTTTCATCAGAATGCAAAGTCTTTACATCGACAGTATCAAATACCCATAGCAGATGCAAAGGGTATTGTCCGCTCCTGTCCTCCATGTAGTCATCATGGACCTGGTTTAGGGGTGGGCACTAACCCAAAAGGTCTGAAGGCACTTCAGGTTTGACAAATGGATGTAACACATGTACCTGACTTTGGGAAGCTTAAGTATGTGCATGTCACAATTGACACCTATTCTCATTTTATATGGGCCACTGCACAAACCGGTGAAAAGGCATTACATGTGGAGAGACACTTAATGTCTTGTTTTGCTGTCATGGGAGTACCTGTTGAAATAAAGACAGACAATGGTCCAGCTTATAGTAGTCAACGAGTTGCTAGGTTTTTGACAACTTGGGGAATTAAACACGTTAAAGGGATTCCTCACTCCCCAACGGGGCAAGCAGTTGTTGAAAGGGCAAACCGTACCCTGAAGGATTATCTTCAGAGACAGAAAGTATCGCAGGACATAGATGTAACTTAACGGTTGACTAAGGTGTTCTTTACCTTAAACTATCTCTCCCTTATGGAGGATAGAGAGGGACCACCTGTTGTTATACATCACCAAACAGCACGAGGGAACCAAACAACTACAGTTCCTGGTTTGAATGTTCTGTATAAAAATATGGCTTCAGGCATATGGGAAGGACCTAATCCGGTGTTATTTATCAGTAGAGGTTATTTTTGTATCTCCACAGATAAAGGACCTATATGGGTCCCTAGCAAGTTTGTGCGACTTGTATGTCAAGATCAGAAGACGGAAGAGAAGACTCAGAGCGAGCAGACGGAATGAACTGTCTATGTTGTATGGGATGTAACCCACGGGTATTGTGCCAATGTATGCTATGTGGGGTAAAATGGTTCTGTAAGCCAAAGCTTAAATGTCAATGGTGTAAAGAGTGTATGTGTTTGATTGGTAGCCGAGCATGAAGCAAGAGAAAGCATACAACTAGTGTAATACCATGCTGATTGGAGACAGTATACATCATCAAAATCTGTGAAAGCACAGATTTGTGGGGTGGAATGTGGGGAAAAAAAAAAAGGTGGAAATTGTAGGACTAAACATGTTTAAGTGGTGGACTTGGTTTACGGTCTTGATGAATTTTTTACCCATTGGCCAAAGTATTTTTGACATCTTGCCTAGAACAAACATATGGGTGACATGGGCAAATATCACGGGAGTAACAGACTTTTGTTTAAGTCTGCAACAGGCAGAAAACCCCTTTAGAACTTGTTTAATTGGTATTCCCCTGCAAGAGAATGAAACAAATGTTGATGGTTTTTGGAATGTTAAAACAGTGGATCTGACTTCCAATCAGAATGGTACATGTATGAGTCCAAATGGGCAATATGTTTGGCCTTCTATGCATAATGCAGCGTGGCAGAAGACGGTTATTGAGAATTTAAATCAGCCACATCATTTACCTTTGCAGGAGTTAGACCTATTGGGTAGCGTTGTACCTGTTGAATATGTTAATGTAACTGCAACTGGTATGGCAGACTGTGCCCACATGTCATCACCACTTCAGCCCGTGAATGGCACTGGAGTAATTTGGTTTGGTGACCTGTGGCAGTTATGGCTAACACGTCAAGGTGAACGGGGGTTTTATACAGGGTTTCAAAATCTAACCGGTTCACCTATTTGGGGTGAATTGAAAGCTGGGGGTTTCCATATAGATGTATGAGGGGGTTATCAGTTGCCACCGGGAGTCTTTTTGATATGTGGGGACAGAGCGTGGCCAGGGATTCCTTTGTATCCTGTCGGTGGACCATGTTATTTAGGGCATTTGACTTTGTTTGCTCCACATATGAAAGACTTATTAAAAATGGCTCAACAATCTCATAGATCATGGAGGGCACTGCGCACCTTTGATGAAACATGTAATGACCAAGTCGATCTAC
Source organism: Falco naumanni (assembly GCF_017639655.2). Taxonomy (NCBI): domain Eukaryota; kingdom Metazoa; phylum Chordata; class Aves; order Falconiformes; family Falconidae; genus Falco; species Falco naumanni. The sequence continues at coordinate 25,666,796 of NC_054079.1, forward strand.
ATTCAGTAACAGCAAATGTCCTAGCCTCCGTATTTATGCCGGGGGCAATGGCAGCATTAAATGCTAAGAATATACGAAGGTTAGTGTGTTGGGGAGAGAAATAATTTAATCTTACATCGCAGATTTTAAGTTCGTTATTGCTTGATGTAGATAGTGTTAGGCATGCTACATTACAAAATAGAGCTGCAATAGATTTTTTTGTTATTAGCACATGGACACGGTTGTGAGGATTTTGAAGGGATGTGTTTTGTGAACCTTTCCGATCATTCCATATCGATGCACAAGAAGTTGTCATAACTGCAGGGAAACATGAAGCATATTCTTGCTGATGATAATCCCTTCGATGAATGGTTGAGAGGATTGGGGATAACAGGTTGGTTAAGGACGTTATTGATGGAAGGAATACGCTTTGTTATAATCATTGTTGTAATGTTTTTAGTTTTTAGCTGTTTATTTTCTTCTGTGAAGAAAGGTTTAACATCTATTGTGAAACAGACATGGGTTGTTTAAAAAGAAAAAGGTGGATATGTAGAGGGATTTTTAAAGGACTGAGGACATACGTTACCATTGTCTGGGTTGGACAACCCAGGCCTGTTGAAGCTGCAGAGCAGCTTTAAATTGTCCTGGGAACAAGCAGTGGGAGAAGGAAAACAAGCTATGCACAAACAAGAAGCCGGGTGCAGAGCAAGCCCTGGGAACCGCGAAATCAGCACCCTCTCATCGGCACACTCTGATCAGGCACCTGCAGCATGCCCACCGATCAGTGACACGGACCCCCACGTGGCCAGAGACTTTTATCTAATCACCTGTGTGTAAAGTCGGGTGAGCGGCCGGTTTAAGTTATAAATATGACCTGTTTGTTTAATAAAGGGAGCACGGCATGTAGCCATATTGGTGTGATTGTCGTGACTTGGCCGACTCTCCACGGGGGACCCTCTTCGTCTCTCTTTCAAAAATTCCCCCCCCCCCCCCCCCCCCCCCCCCAGTACGCTGGGGGTGGGAAAGATCTTTGGAGGTGATATAGCCAGGACAGTTGACCCAACTTGACCAAAGGGATATTGCATACCATATGATGTCTGCTCAGATACAAAAGCTAAGAGAAAGGAGGAGGAGGGTGGGGGCATTCATTATTTACAATGTTTCTCTTCCAGAGCAACTGCTACACATATTGAAGCCCTGCTTTCTGGGAAGTGGCCAAACATCACCTGCTGATGGGAAGCAGAGAATGACATCTTTTGTTTTCCTTTGCTTCCGCATACATGACTTTTGCTATTGCTTAATTCAACTGCCTTTATCTTGACCCACAAGGATTATTTTAATCTTATTTTCTCCCCTGCCTGTTCTGCTGAGAAGGGGAGTGATAGAGTGGCTTGGTAGGCACCTGTCCTCCAGTCAAGGTCAACTGACAACAGTCTTTTTTGGCGCCCAATGTGGGGCAAGACAACAGCAGTTTTATATTAAATATGCTATAGCTATAGTAGTTATTAAGTGGCAAGCTCCTGTGTGGGTATCGCATGCCAGTCTGAGACCAGAGCATGGTTCTGTTTGTATTCTTGGGAACAGAATTAAGACTCAAAATGGAGTCAAGAGCCAAGGAACTTTATTTACCCAACAATGCATCTGCAAATGCAAAGGGAGAGAGTGAGAGATAAAGAGAGAAAGGAAGGAAAGAAAGAAGGAAAGAATGAAAGAGTTCACAGCAATAGCTACCACCCTGGAGCTGTGGTGTCCCGACAGTCCGATTCATTTCCAAGTCCGGTGGGGGAACATTCCATCCGATGTTAGTTGGTTCCTTTTTTTTATAGAGTTGTTACAAGCTGTTCTGCTTAACCACACCTTCCACTCGGTAATCGTGTACGTGCCCAACATGGTTGTCAGGGGCCTCCAGGCACCTTGATCCCCCTGACCCCAGGTCTGGGTCCATGCACAGGGGTTTGGTTAAGTTTTGCAGGATCAGCCTCCCCCATTGCTCCGTCGGTCTCCTCCTTTAACAATGTATAGATAAATCTCTGCGGTGGCAGTGGTGTTATCTTCCCGCCTTAAATCTCTTCTGTGGCAGTGGTGTTATCTTCCTGCCTTAACAATGTATAGCTAGATCATTCACTGTGGTGATGGCATGAGTTTCCTGCCATAGCAATGTTGAGAAAACACATCTGCTGTGGCGATGGTGGGTCTCACCAACCCAGTCTCTTACAGTGGGTCACAAAGTTTGTTTGCTGAACTGCTTATCTCTGTTTTGCTAAGCTTGGGAAGATGTTAATAGAAATAATGGGTATGTACTTTGCCCTGGCATTGATGGCTTTGCTGTGCTGGGGGAAGCTATTGTGTGGAGAAGATGAGGGAATACAACTCCCTCTCCCTGCCCAGGATTGATGTGCATAGTTTTGTTATGCAGGCTCCCAAGGTCCTTGTTCACCCTTATGTGAGCTGTTTAATACTGCTAATTAAACTGTTGGCATATTATAGGTTTTGTGGAATTTGGTCTCCTCCTGATGTAAGAGAAAACAACTTTTGGGTAAGGCAATACTGAAATGTGCCCTGAGGCAGCCCGTCCCTGGGTGGCTGTGTGTGTGGAATGATTTGGGCAGATTTCTATGATGGTTATCACCTCTCATTGCCTACCCCAGTGAAAACCAACAGCTTCTAGCACTGTACTGGGGCCTGACCTGTGCCTATTGAGCCACAGTTCAGCACTTTCATGTGGCGATTGAGGCACAGACTTTGCAAGGATGTTGAAGCAAAGACCTTTATTGTTAGTTAGTTACAGCTTTTATAAGCTTATACTCTACACGCACCGCTAAAAGCTTTATTATTGGTCAAACTCTATTGTCCACACACCCAGCCGCTGTTCACTATAGGCTCTGCTGTTCACGCTGTCTCCTTATCTTCTAGAAGCGAGATCACATTCCTCCTTTGTTTCTGTTCCCTCTGGGTTTCTTCTCATATGCCCTCAAAGTTACTTACTTCTTTGCTGCAGGATCACAGCTGCACATCGACAAGGCAAGGTCACAGCTGCACATTATCTATGTCAAACAACCCACTGTCTCCATACTCTATACTTTCAGAGGACTGTGGTTGAAGCAAGGACCCAAACAGCATCTGAGGACACTATGGTTGAGACAGGGACACAGACGCCAACAACTAGAGTGATTGCCCCAGTAGTGAAAAAGGGTGGACAAGAAGAACAATGGGGCCATATCAACAATTAGTAAGGGAGGAGGAAGAAGACTAAAGTTTGGATCAAGAGGCTGGTCCTTCGACAAAGAAATTGGGGGAAGAAGTGAGACAATTTAGACATGAACCAGAAACTACCCGGTCCTTGACCTCATCAGAACTTCGAGATATGCAGAAAGATTACAGCCACCAGCCAGGTGAGCAGATTGCTGCCTGGCTGCTCCGATGCTGGGATAACAGGGCTGACAGTCAGCAACTGGAAGGCAAGGAAGCCCAATAGCTGGGATCCCTTGCTGGCAACTGGGGAATTGAGAGAGGAATTGGAAAAGAGGCAGCAATCTGCAGTCTCTGGAGGTGGCTCCTCTCAAGTGTGAGGGCAAGATATCCATTCAAGGAAGATCTTGTGAACTCCCCAGGAAAGTGGACTACTGCAGATGAAGGCATCCAGTACCTGAGTGGTACTGGAAGTCATCTACAATGATCTAGACAATGGTGAGGTCTCCAAAGATCCAGAGGATGTTCTGTGCACATGGGCCATGTGGAGGAAGGTGATTCAAAGCACCCCAGCATCATATTCTATCAGCCTGGCAGCGATGTATTTCCTGGATATGGATACACCAACTATGGAGAAAGTATCTTCTTGGCTCCAAAACTTTGAAGAAAACCTCTGTACTCCCTTATTCCTATGGGCCAGCACCTTGGCTGTCAAGGGCGTCCCAAGAAATCAGTCCTCTTCTGCTCCAGTCAGAGGGAAAGGGAGCCCCAGGTGCATGCCACGTGGTGCACTGTGGTTCTGCCTGCATGACCAGGGGGAGGACATGAGGAAGTGGGATGGTGAACCCACCCTTAAGCAGGAAGCCCATGTACGTGAACTGAGAGGGAAGCCAGCTGTTAAGAAGGGGTCACCCAAGACATCTTTTGTTTTCCTTTGCTTCCATATGCATGACTTTTGCTATTGCTTAATTAAACTGCCTTTAACTTGACCCAGAAGGGTTTTTTTCATCCTATTTTTTCCACCGTCGTTCTGCTGAGGAGGGGAGTGATAGATCAACTTAACTTGTTGGGCACCTGGCATCCAGCCAAGGTCAACCCACCGCTCCCTTACACTTTCTTTCCTGATGCTTTAATAGCATTAGTGTCTGTATTATAGGCTACCCTTCACTTGCTCAGCCGCTTTCTTCCTCCCCCTTTTAAAATATTAAGCACTGAATACTAAAACTTTATCTTAAAGTGCTGTCCCTCATTCTGCCTGCCCCAAAATGTGTTTCCTACCAGCTCTACCATTTGTAACAAGAGGACTCAACAACTGCAGTTAATAATTACCATGTGATCAGAAGCATGAGTGTGGCATATGAAGGCATGGGCTCAGGTTGTGGTGCAACCAGAGATGCTTTATTGTGCAGAGAAGTTCATATTTATATCTCTGAGCCTGGATACAAATTCCAGCTGTATGTTCCACCAGGTTCAGGGCAGAAGCTGTTCATGCAATTACATAGCTATATATGGTTATAAACATGCAAACACCTTTTGGCCAGATAAACATGTTTTTCTTTCTTACTTTCCTTCATAAGACCCATCTGTTTTCTTACTTCCTATTAGTAATGATCAGACAGTCTCCGTCCTCCTCTCCCACATCTCCCCCTTTTTTTCTTGTTAATTGCGATAAGGCAAAGGCTGCATGCAGCTGCGAACCATGACCTGATTCATGCTGCGGTCAACTAAACGCTGAATACAAAAAAAGAGACATGGGAGATATAAGGCAAACATCAATAGGGTGGTTAAAGCAATTATAATAAATCCTGCAATACTTTTGATCCACAGCCCGAAGTTTCCCAGCCATGAGAAAAGACCAAAGGCATCCCAACCTTGGCTCTGCTGCAGATCTTTGTTTAAGGCTTTTAAGTTTTGTATGCTTTTGTGAATTGATTCAGAGTGGTCACTCAGATTCATGCAATATATCCCATCAAAGTCTTCGCACCTGTGTCCCTCTGCTAACAATAAAAAAATCAATAGCAGTTCAGTTCTGTAGCGATGCATGATGGACTGAATCAACATCTGTTAATAAGCCAGAAAGAGCAGTGCTTGTAGCATTGCTTTCTTTAGGAATCCAACAGCCTAATTTATTGAGTTAAGGGCAAGTGTCATTCCTACAGAGGAGATTAGAGAAACAAAAATGCATTGCGCTGCATTCCAGATCTCAACCTGAGAGTTATAGTCTGTTGTGAGGTCTGTGTTGTGTCACTCTCAAGAGTGGTGTAGTTTCCATGTATTAATGGGCGAACCATTGGGGTGAAAGAAAGAAAGCTTACCAAATGTACAAGCCCCCCACTCACCCACCCCCCCCGCCCTGCTCAGAATTCCCATCCAGGCCCTGTCCCCACAGATTAAAAATGTGTTGTTCAGAAGGCCACCTGGGGATATTCCTTTTTGAAGTGACCAACAGCCCTGTAATGATAACAGGCAGCCTTGCTGGCTTTGTATCCTGGTTTTATTTGAGCAGCCAATGCAGACGCAAGGGCTGCCACATGGTGTCCTGTTGTTGCAGTTGTCTTAAAGTTTTACTGAATCTTTCTATATTTTGTGTTTGTTTGTGTAACAGCTATAGAAACATCTTGATTTTAAAGAGTTAACCTCCATGTTAACTATGCTGCTTCTTATCTGAGACTGTTACTTGAAGTCCCTATTCTATAGACCATAATAACCTTAGTCCTTAGTCTTTAGACCATAACCAGAGCACCTAGGTTCTATTGTGTATAGGACGAGTTATTGGACAGCTTGGCAAGGCCGATATCCAGCCATCCAACTTGGCAACAAAATTTACTTTTAAGATGTCCCAAAGTGAACTACCTTCATTATAATACTAAAAATCATGCTCACAGGTCAAGAAGACCCTTGCCCAGGTGAAGACCCTTCCCCTGCGCAAGCGTAGTAACAGAAGAAGGTGACACAGCAACTATTACAATTATATGCAAATTTATAACCAATCATTGTAACTGGGAGTGTACGACCTTGTAATTTTGTGTATAAATGTAACAGTAAAATCTACACAGGTGTGCTTGATTTGTGGAGATGCCACTGAGCACCCAGCGCTGCAATAAAGGAGTGCCTGCTTAATACTCCATTGGTGTTAAGAGATTTGATTCCCGATTTCAGTGACACTGTGGTTCCTATATTTTGACATGCTCTTACCATGTCTGACAGCATAGGGTTGTGATTGCGAAAAGGCTGCAATGCCCACTTGCAATCTTCATTGGCATTATCATACTCTAGTTGTTTCAAAACCAACCCAAGAGCTTCCTCATGCTCAGCATGTTGTTGCATAATATTTTGTAGCCGATCAATAAAGGTAGTATATGACTCCTAGGACCCTGCAAAACTGTGGCGAACGACTCACTAGAGGCACGCTCAGATTCCGGTATTTTCCGGACTGCTTTAATAGCTATTTCCTTAATTTGTAAATAGGCATCCCTGGGATACCCTGCTTGCATCACGGAAGAGGCATAATTCTTTTCTCCAGCCAGCTGCTCATACTTAATAGCAATCTCCTGATTAAGGTTTTCAAGCGAGGTCACTACACATAACTCACAAAAATCAGATAACCACATCATATATTGCGTCGGAGTTAGTACCATGTGAAGCAATGACCTCCAATCATGCGGTGCAAGTGTATAAGACTCTGCCATTGCTTCAAGGACATATCGAGCATACTATGAATCCCCTCTTCCCTCACTTCTTTTCTTAACTCTTTAATAGCCTCATATTGCACAGGCTGCCACTCTGGAGGCTGATTTGGCCATTAAAATACTGGACATGCCATCACGACTCCCAAATCCCCTCACTTAAGTGCTTCCCACTTGCATTCCCGCCACTGATCCCCTGGACCCCCTTTCACCCTCCCCGAAAACACAGTCAACACATCGGGGGGGCAGGAAAAAGCTCTGGTTCCTTTTCCGGATCTATAGGACCTGGATCAAAAAGGGTTCTCAGTGTCAATAGAATCGTTGTCCAAGTTGTCCTGTTTCCACACTTGGTCCTGTGCTGTGAGGGTCACTGCAACCGGCAACGGGATCTTTGGGGGCAGAGGAGGTGTGGATGGAGTCGCCATCATTGACGGTGTGTTGAAAAGAGTCGTGCTGTCAGTGAAATTTACAGCTTCCCCTGGTTTAGCACTGTTAGTAGAATTAGTCCACGCTTGGCGAACAGTAGTCAGGATCTGCCACCAAGTTGATAAATGTTTTCCCACAGCAGAGTCCCCCTCCACAGCAGCATCATACAATCATCTGCTGACCGCTTGCCAGGCAGGAATTTGCAAAGTGCCGTCAGGCGGAAAGTCCGGCACCTTGTCACGGATCCATTCTACCAGAGTCACTAGCTGCGGACCTGTCACAGCTCATTGCTGAGCTGCAAGCAGCCATCGCAATACATCCAGGCTGCGCTGCTGATCTTGGGATAACTTCCCTTCCATGGTTCCCAACTGCTCACCTTCTTTGTAGGTGATGGGTGCACAAATATAAAGTTTCCGCGGATCCTGGCTCAGTTGGGCTATGCCACCGGTTCGGGCTCCATGAGCCTCCTACTCAAGCCCCTGTTCGGGTGCCATTTATGGCATATGAAGGCATGGGCTCAGGTTGTGGCACAACCAGAGATGCTTTATTGTGCAGAGAAGTTCACAAATTCCAGCTGTATGTTCCACCAGGCTCAGGGCAGAAGCCATTCATGCAATTACATAGCTATATATGGTTATAAACATGCAAACACCTTTTGGCCAGATAAACATGTTTTTCTTTCTTACTTTCCTTCATAAGACCCATCTGTTTTTCTTACTTCCCATTTGTAATGATCAGTTTCCATCCTCTCCCACACATGAGCTTGTATTTTTCGTAATTCCCATTCAAATCTGCATAATAAAATATTTCTTTGAAGAAAAAGGTAATACTTTAATATTCTTCTCAACCAGAGACATGTGCAATATGAAAGGAGGCAATTGGGTTCTAACTAGGAACATTTAAGTCCTTTTAAGACAGCTACATGACATCATATGATTAAGGGAATGATTGATAAAATCAAATTTACTGTTAGAAATTTGAATTTAGGACAATTGAGACAAATTAGTTGTTAATAGTTAATTCAATATATAAGTATATCCTGCTAAGTGTTTCATTAAGTGCAGATAAATCCTTTGTTCAAAAGAACAACTCCAAAAGGAAGCACCCCCACAAGGTAGAGAAGCTGACTGGAAGTCCACCATGAGGAATGAGCTCAGCTAAAACTGGGGGAAAGGTAATTCTGGCAGGGGGAGATCATGACCACCAACTCAGGAAGCCTCCCAGACCCAAAAAGTAGTTGAGACTGAGCATGCGAACTAATTAACATGATAAGTAAGAGAATTACTTGACAAATAGGAAACTGAGTATTAAGTAGTGAAGGAGTTAGGTAACTTGTAACCAATGAAGGCTGATGTCTTTGTATGCTAAACTGCATAAACAGTGTAAATTTTTGACAATTGGCCAGCTAGGCATTTGTGGGTTACCACCTAGTTCCCTACTTTGCACAAACTAGAATAAAAGAATAGAAATACCTCGACTTGGTGTGTGAATTGGCACTGTACACCGGGTAATGAGCCCACCTATGGGATAACGTACAGAAGGAAAGAGTCTGATAATGGAACAAACCCATTATGAAAAAATCTATTTTAATAGCTCAAAAAGTGAACTATAACCCTTGGGTGAATAGATGATTCACTCAGAAGGTAGCAGAAGAAATTTACCTTGGAAAATCAAGGCTCCTTCCCCACTTTTCTAAAGCCAGTATCTTTTCTTAGTATCTTCTTCTTTTTAAACAGAAGAAAATATAGTAAGGGCAATTTACCAAAAAGCTCAAACAGCCACTAAACTCAAGTAGCAGAATAATTCTTAAAAGAAACCCATAATTACAGAAAAACATAAATGAAATCCCCAGTCCTAGCAAACACTCCCCTCACTGACCTGTTATTTGGGAATTCAGATGTAAAAATAACCTTGATGCTTGGTTTGGAGGAAACACTGCAGGTGGGAGAAGGTAACTCATTAAGATCCAGCAGAAATATCTCTTTCTTTTAGTCATTTTGATTTATTTCACAGCTAAAGGACTTGATTAAAAATGCATAAAGAATTGTTGAATTGAATGTGATGCTCCTAAAACCTTGGCATTCTTTGTGTACCAGGTATTGACCTATAAGAAAGCAAACCAGATAGCGATTACAAAGACCTGAACTTCCATTACTATTCTAATATGAAAAGGTAGTAAAAGCCTTGAAAAGAATAGTTATGTTTTTTTCAAATTAATATTCCATATGTGGAGACTATCGTGTATAGAATAGGTTGGTTTGTTTTGGGGGGTTTTTTTGGAGTTAAGCATTAAGTATTAAAAGATCATCTGTTCATCTTCCACAATTATGTGGCTTGACAAGCTTGATATTTGCACAGTGGTGATAATTACTATATTTACACACATATGATTTACTGTGCTTTGATTCTGTGTAAACAACCATAGTTTTATTTTCCAAAGGCTAGGTATGTAGTAAGAACTATATATTTTTATATTTTTATTTTTGTTTTGCAAGTTAATAACTTTATGATACAGCCAATTTCCAATAACTAGTTAAAAGAGTGCACTTTTAATTTCTGGTATTCCTGTTTTCCTGTTACTAAAGTGAAAAAGGGTCATACTGAGAACCAGTTTTCCTCAGCTCATAGTGAGATCTGTACAGACCTCACGGATCCCTTCTAAAAACCTCTTCTCCCTCCTCCCATAAGTACTTTTTCAGAAACTGCTTAGGACTTGGAACCTCTAATGCTGACTTTTGCAGATTATCCCCATTTCAAACATGATGTTTATCTTCCTGGCCCATGTTAATGAACAGGGATCTTTGAAATTTAGAAAGCCCAAGACTTGATTTCAAACACTTTATTGAGGTGTTTGGTTTTGGAACTACAAAAGTTGATCACCCACCACCCCACTACCATCTGTACCAATAATAGCTTCATGTGGAAGCTAGGATGGGGACTAGAATCTGCTTCATATTTCTGAATAGTTTTTTTACACTTTTTACAAAAAGCTTGTATTGTCATATTGTTGTCTAAACTCCTGAATTCTTGAACTCTGATTTAGTGCTAAACTCTGATATAGTATTTAACTATATGTGCACAGAGTTTAGGTCAAGATGACCCTCTAGAGTTTTCAAGAATGACAAATGAAGGGACTTCTAATCAAAGGAGTCAGCTTTGGGAGAGACAAAACAAAGAACATCCTGTCTTTGTGCTGTAAGCCATGTGTATTTAGACTATCTTGGTCCTGTTAAACTCTGATTAGTCAGCTCTTATGGTCTTTAGCCTTGCCCTAGAAGTGAACTATCCTCATTATAATACTAAAAGTCACACCCCCTAAGGGAAAGACCCAGGCCCACTAGAAGACCCTTCCTCAGAGAGCATGCATAGTAGTAACATAAGTTAGGTAATGGATATGCAAATATATAGCCAATCATCTATGTGGACCTGCCCTCTGGGTAAGGAAAGTGCGATAAGATTTTGTATATAACGTTTGTAACTTTGTACTGTGATATGCTAATTTTGTTTGCTAGCATACAGACTTGCGCAACTCTGTAATAAAACAACATCTTGTCTCAGCATGAAAGACTGGCTTATTGCACACCAGGAATGGACTTGCATTTTAAAGGCAACAATGGTAGCAAAAGCATGAATCTAGAAGTAATAACAATGAGAAAAGGACTAAACTAAAATTGGTATGTGAAGCACTTGCATCCTGCCACGCTTACAGCACAACTACATTGACCTATTGGCACATTGATAAGCAAACAATGACAGGCTACGTTAGTTTTGTGTGAAGTTGTATTGACTACGATAATATTTTAATGTTAATAAATATCATCATAAACCAAAAGAAAGAGTCACCGAAATTCGGGAATAAAACTCCTTAACACCAATGTAGTATTAAGAATCAGGCATTCTTTATTGCGGCACCAGATGCACGGGGGATCATGACATGCAGAAAACAGACTTCACAATGGTTAGATTGTAAAGTAGGTATATTTATTCAGCGCTGGGCGGCACGGGGGGTAGTCCCACCAAAATCATGCGCGCCTTTTTAACATTTTCAGACCTATTTATACATGTTACATTTCTTTATCTAAAAACACACGTAATTTTGGATACATTGATTATATTCAATCTCCAGGCCACACCTCCACTGCAAAGCATTGATTAGAAGTAATCAGCAAACATGCTAAAACAGTAAACATATCTAAGTAACACCAAGCGACTTTTATGCGGACTCATCATGACATATAACTCTTAGCAACTTAGAAGCATTATATGTGCAGTTTTGATTAAGTATGTGCTTGTTTATCAGGCTAGGATGCCTTGGCTCAACTCCCCCCTTTTCTTTTTCTTGTGCCCTTTTCTAAGGGCTTTTCTTCACTTTAAGCATAGTTGAGAACATTTCATACTTATACAAAAAATTAAACAGATTATTACAAAAATGATTATACCTCTTAGGAGATACTTGATCCACTTTACCCATCCCAATGGATGTAACGACTCCATCCATGATGTTGCCTTACTCCATAGCTCAGAAAAACCCCATGAAGTATCATCTGTCATGACCTTGTGGAGTATTTCAAGTTGAATCTTCATTATTCTCAAATCTCTTTCTATTTTCCCATCTTCATTTATGTAAGTACAGCAACTAGAAGTAATTATTGTGCAGACTCCTCCATGCGATGCTAATATCATACTACTTTAGAAAGTTGACGCATTTCTCCTTGTAGGGTTTGAATAGCATCACTAGTAGCATTTCCAAATTCTTCCATAGCTCCTGAAATATTTATTATTGCCTTCCCTAATTCGCTTACTCCTAAACCCGGAATAAATCATCTAACAAAAGAATGAAATGTAGAAGGTCATGTAATTAAGGGGTTACTTGTTTGCTTTTGTCTCTTTATTATTTTATTATATTTTTCCACCTAATGTGCATGCCAAACTATTTTGTGGGTCCCATTTTATGTTACACAGCTATACATATTCATTACATTTCTTGGAATTATTTGCCTATGTAGGAGTCTTCCCTGGAGGGACCTTCATTAATATTATAATGTCCTTTTAAACCTGGGCAGTTAGGCCTCCAGGTGGTCATCCAGATGGTTTGATGGTCGTTGTCTCCTCTTCACTCCTTTTCATCCCATTGTTTGCCCCATGAGTCTCCCACAAGTATTTGCACATATCCTCTAATTAGCACTCCTTCACAAACCACAGAACCATCTCGGCCTGCTTTTTCTGCTGCAGACCCTCTCTTATCACTTAACACATTCCTTGACTAAGATAAACAATTGTACATACAACAACTACAAAGCCTAAACAATAGCTGGCCACAAGTGTCACTGAAATCGGGAATCAAACCTCTTAACACCAATGGAGTATTAAGAAGCAGGCACTCCTTTATTGCAGCGCTGGGTGCTCAGTGGCATCTCCACAAATCAAGCACACCTGTGTAGATTTTACTGTTACATTTATACACAAAATTACAAGGTCGTACACTCCCAGTTACAATGATTGGTTATAAATTTGCATATAATTGTAATAGTTGCTGTGTCACCTTCTTCTGTTACTACGCTTGCGCAGGGGAAGGGTCTTCACCTGGGCAAGGGTCTTCTTGACCTGTGAGCGTGATTTTTAGTATTATAATGAAGGTAGTGATGTGCGGAATCAGACTCCACAATCTTAATCAGATTTTAAAGTGGGTATGTTTATTCAGCGCTGGGCAGCACGGGGGTGGGGGTGGGGGTGGTGGGGGTGGTGGAGGGGGTGGTGGAGGGTAGTCCCACCAAAGCCGTGGGTGCCTGGGGCAACAACTTGCCTCAATTTATACAATCAAAATTGCATATACATAAGATTTCCAAATACGCCTATACATATTCATAACCTAGCCCCGCTTCATATTAAAATTAGTTCCAAGAAGTCATTTCCATAAGTCCCTCCCAACTGTGCTTGCATAGTGCCTCTTGGTGGTGGTCATGGGGATGAAGGCTTGGTAGTCTCCCTCGCTCTGAACTTTTTTACCTTCTCTCTTTGTGAAGACTCAGTTGTTCCTTGGTCTTTTTCCAAACTATAGAGTTGTTTTTAGCTAGTTCTCATCACTCCTTCAGGAGGAACTGTAAATTCCTTGCTTCAGTTAATTTACACAATAGTTAGTAAAACAAAGCATTATTTATCAACAACAATCTAGATAATCGTTAAGCAATTAGATCTACTAAAATTTCTTTAACCCCTTCCCTCAGTAGTTCACTTCAGGACACCTTAAAATTAAGTTTTGTTGCCTAGTTGGACGGCTGAATATCGGCCTTGCCAAGTTGTCCAATAACTCATCCTATACACAATAGAACCTAGGTGCTCTGGTTATGGACTTGATATAGTGAAAAACCTAGAACTCTGCTGCAGACAGAAGCTACATAGATAACAGAAACATTAACACCCGAGAAAGAGTGAAGGGTGGGAACTTAGCACTTTGAGAAGGGACAATTAGTACCGATGTAAATGAGCTCAACAAGAATGTAAATAAGGAGCCTTCTGATGAGGACGTGCTAACTGCTCAAAGAAAATAAGCCAAGGTAAAATAATTGTGGTAGTAATAGATCAGCGACCTCCCACTCAAATGGCCCCCACCCCAAAGAAGGTGGATCCCCCCCCCCCCCCCCCCCCCCCCCCCCCCCGGAGATCATGCTGATATAGATCAAAAGCAGCCCAGTGGGCATGTATTAGCTTGATTGTTTAGAGTGGACAATAAGGAAGGACTAATCGTTAACTAGATGTTTTAAGATTACAGAAACTAATTAACAAAGACTGCTAATGTGTGCAAAGATAAACAAGAACTTCAGGTAACTGCCCAAGGAGATGTAAGGTACATCTTGAAGAGGTGCCAGAGGGAGAAGATTCTGGATGTTTGGAAACCTTATGTATATGCATGACTTTGTATAATAAATACCCATCGACTTGTTGAAACGGTGTGCAAGTTAGGAGGAACGATCCCCCTTGCACCCAGTACCACAATAAACATACCTGCTTTATAACTCTCCTCGAGTTGTAAGGTTCGATTCCGCACGTCACTCTAGAGAATAAGGACTGAGGTTATTATGGTCTATAGCATAGGGACTTCAAGTAACAGTCTCGGATAAGAAGCAGCACAGCAATTGAAACGTCATTGGTTAATCAGTGCTAACATAATTCTAACATGGAGGTTAACTCCTTAAAATCAAGATGCTCCTATAGCTATCTATTTCACAAACACAAAATATAGAAAGATTCAGTAAAACTTTAAGATAATCTGCAACATAAGGACACAGTCGACCTGCAACTAAAATCTAGGTTTTTTATACACTAGAACAAAGGTTCATGAAGCAACTACAGCATTGTATCATCTTTCCACCTTTTTTTCTTGAGACTTTGGGCCCTTCAAACCCAAAGCCTCAATATTTACCTCCAATATATTCTTCTGTCCTTAGAACATAATCAGGTAAAACAATTACAACACTGAGATATAACACATGATATAGATTAAAATCAGCCCAGTGGGCATGTATTAGCTTGATGTGTTTAGAGTGGGAAATAAGGAAGGACTAATCATTAGTTAGCAGATGTTTTACACTTGAACAAAAGGTTAGATAATGGATGACATGTAAAGAACTCTAGTAGATAACAGAAACTATACAACAATAGACTGCTAATGTATGCAAAGATAAGCACGAACTTTAGGTAACTGCCCAAGAAGGTGAAAAGTACATTTTAAAGAGGCACCAGAGGGAGGAGATTATGATAATGAATTTTTGGAAACCTTCTGTATATGCATGACTTTGTATAATAAAATATCTGTCGGCTCGTTGAAAAGGTGTGCAAGTTAGGAGGAGAGATCCTCCTTGCACCCAGCGCCTGCTTTATAACTCTCCTCGAGTTGTAGAGTTCGATTCTGCATGTCACACAAGCAAGGATACATACAGCTACTATAGCTATTACAAGTACAAGCAATTGTTTCAACCAGTTCAAATTTGGTAACCAGGAGGTCAATCTATCAAAGATTTCTTTGAACTCAAGGGAGGTGTTGTCTTCTGTCACCTGATGCAGTAATTTAGTTTGTTTTTGAATTTTATTCAGGTCTGTCTGTATTCTTCCTAACTGGTCAATATACACGCAACAGCTGGTGTTTAGCACTGCACAGTTTCCCCCTTGTGATGCTAAAAACATATCCAGTACCATTCTATTTTGAAGGACTTAAAAATTCAGAAAGACCTGACACTTCTATTTGCAGAGCCTTTATAACATCCATAGTGTGACCTTCTATTTTTTCAATCACAGCTGAAATGTTAACTATTGTTTTCTCTAATTTTCTAACTCCTAACCCTGGGATGAACCACCTAATGAAGCTGTGAAATGAGGTTGGTCTCTTAGCGATAGTGAAATGGTTAAGGCTCGGAACCCAAGGAAGATGTTGTAAGCACCTTAGATATTTAGTTGAACAAAAGAGGCTCCAGATGGTTGTAAGATAAGGGTTGGGTGTAAAGTAAGGGGGCACCCAGATAATCTCATGGTAGACAACTCAATCTTGAGAACAGATACACAGGACAAGAGAATGGCAACAATAGCCTCAAAGGATATGATCTATTGATCCCATACTGAATTTGCCCAGAAGTAAAGGTCAATCAGTGGGCGCAGTGAAGAAGACTACAAGCCTTCATCTGAAGACCCCGGCGACCACCCAAAGACCACCAGAGAAGATGACTGCGCATGCGGACCAGACATTTGCATATGCTAATGAGTTCCAGGAAATCTCATGTAAATGTGAATGAGTTCTCAGAAATCTTATGAATATGTATAATTTCATGATATATAGTCTAAAAGTTTGCCACATGGGGGGGGGGGGGGGCACTTATGGTAGAGTTATCCCCAGTGCTACCCCAGCACTGCAATAAAGAATACCTTGCTTAATAACAGTCTGCTGTTATTGAGTTTAATTATATCGGACTCCTTACCCAGCTGCACCTAGCCTCCCACTTCGGCATGTTTAGAAAGCAAGGGGGTTTGGATGATGACGATCTTTGTGTTTTGGCGACCCAGATGGGACCCTCTCTGCTTGGCTGCAGGACCCGGTGAGAACAGGACTCTCTTGGGTACCCTCAGAGATTTCTCCAGAGAGACTTCTTGCCTAAATCAGATCACTGCAGGAATAGAAAAGGACCATCTGATGAAGGTATTCTTTTTCTTCTTTTTTTGGTTGGTTTTTTTTTTTGTTTTGGGGGACCGGTCATTTGGGAGCTGTCTGTGATCCGCAAGACAAGATCTTCCATTGGATAGCATATACCGAGTTGCCAAATTGTTATAAACGATAACAATTAAAACAATTTTATTTTGGGTTCAATCAATTTAGGTTGAGAAACAATAAGCAAAACCAGCGCTGGGTGCGCGGAGAACTCAATTAGTTCCACCACACGCACACCTGAGTCCTAAAAGCAGCGTCTTTTATCCCCGGATCTTGACCAATCTCTTCTCGCCGGATGTTCGTCCTGCTCTTTCCCCATTGGGTCGTTAGGGTACACCTTCTCCTCCTATTGGTTCTCCTTTGGCACGCTTTTTCAAATCTCAAGGTCTTTGTCTCCTTTGGGGGGCCTTCTCTGGCTGGTTAGCTTTCCTTATCTCCTTCGTGGGCTTTTCCAGGCAGCGATTGCCTCAGGGGAAGGGGAAGCCATCACATTGTCTTAAAGGAGAACCACACGTGCCCACTCACCACAACTGTGATACAAGTCCCAGATTTACACAGGGTACAACAATTACACTTATCACAGTACATTCTATTTTTGGCATGAATCATGACTGCGTTTATCACACTAGCACCTTACTGGTATACATTTGGGTATACTTCAGTATTTGTTTGGGTATACTTTGGTATGCAATTGGAATTTTAGTATTTTTGGCTTTGGACATGTCCTTGGTATTCGGTTGATCTGTGGAATTTTGTGATTTGAATATTGATGACTTTGGCAAGACATGGAACATTTGGATTTGAAATCATGCATTTAGTAACTTTGTAATCTGTGCACCTTTGTTCACCCCCCTGAGGTTTTGGTTGTATAGAGGTTTTTAAGGGGGCAAATGAATGTTTAAAGGAACATTTGGATTTGGAATTTGTTTATTGTAACTTGACTCGGTATCTAAATCTTTATGATTGTGTGATATATGATTGTGTGAGTGAGGCGTACAAATACGTACAAAGTGAGTGCGGAGTCCAGATCCACAGTTCTGTTATCCCGTGAGGGAAATGGCCAGAGAAGGATGAAGTGGTTGATAAGCATGGGAACCTGAAAAGTATTCACTACATCCAGAAAATAATTGCAGACCTCTGTTCATTTTGGAATGCATGTGGTGTGATCAGAGGCTGTGGGTCAGGTTTTAGCTGTTGTGTTTATAATAATTGTCAGCTGTGTGTGTAAGTGTTTGAGTCTTAGTCCCTGTCCTTGTGTTGTATAAATTCCAGAATGGGAAACCAACGAGTGAGGTTTTGAAAAAGAGTCCTTTGGGCTGTGTTCTGGCTCATTGGAAAGATATTGGGGGACCACCTGGAGGGAGTGTGAACCGTAAAACTCTGATAAAATATTGCAATTAGTGGTGGCCTTTATATAAGTTAGATGATGGAGAAAAATGGCTTTTAAATGGAACTCTGAATTATAATATTCTGTTACAGCTTATGTTATTTCTGAGATAAGGTAAATGGGATGAAGTGGTTTATGCAGATATGTTCTTTACTCTGTAAAATCACCCAGAGTGGCAAAAGGAATGTGGAATTACTTTAGCACCCCAGGACCTCGTGGTCCTGGCGATAGAAAAAGAGAAAAATAAGAATGGGAAGTTAAAAAGATGTTGCTTGGCTTGTAGCATTGGGCAAAGATGTTTAAAGGTTGGTTTAGGCAATGTTGGATGTGGTGTTTAGTGAGTTAGAAAAGCAGATGGTTGTGAGAGCAGACAGAAATTATATCAGAAGAAAGTTACAGAAAGTGCAAGGAGTAGATGCAAAAGATTTAGAAAAATTGCTGGAGGTTGCGTGGCAAATATCCCAAAACAGAGATAGTCAGAAAGAGAGCAATGGGCAAAATGATTGCTAATGCTACTGTGGCTGCTTTACATACCATGGGAGGCCAGGTACTCTCTTGAAACCCATCAGAAAACAACACTAAATGGAGGGAGAGAGGCCGCGAGATGTGGTATAAATGCTCCACCTAAGAGAAATCAAACACACCTGATAGATCAGTGTGCTTATTGTAAGCAAATGGGGCACTGGAAGAAGGGTTGCCTGAGACTGGGCAAGTTGGTGATGGTTACTGATGTGGAAGCTGATTGATGGGAACCAGGGGGAATCTTCCCTAGCAGAGCCCTTGGTAAAAATTCAGCTAGGGAAGGAAGGAAAACCTGTAGAATTTCTAGTAGATACGGGTGCCACATTTTCAGTACTAAATCAGACCTTATTGCCCGTAAGTGAACAAAATGTTAATATCACAGGA
Organism: Falco naumanni; assembly: GCF_017639655.2. Classification (NCBI taxonomy): domain Eukaryota; kingdom Metazoa; phylum Chordata; class Aves; order Falconiformes; family Falconidae; genus Falco; species Falco naumanni. Next base: position 25,685,562 of record NC_054079.1, read on the forward strand.
GCAACTGTACAAGTTGAGAAAGCTTTCTTTTTGAAATAATTAAAATTCAAAATTGGGAAGAGTATGGGGATTCATAAGTTTCTCTATCTGCCTGAGGCTCCAAGACCACTATTAAGAAGGGATTTATTAGAGCAATTGAATGATGAAATGCAGGAGCAAAATCACGGACTCAATGACGTATCAATATGATCCTAGTTGAAGCTACTTTACTTAAGTTTCTGCAAACTTATATACAATTTTCATATTCATGCAGACGTCACACCTTAATTCTATTGGTTACATACACTGTTCACACGCTGCTATACAGATACTAATTGGTTAAAAGCATACAAGCGGTTAGTCCCATCATTAAAATTGTTGACATTCTTGTGGTCATCAGTTCCCAGCTCAGCTCCTGTTTTTCTGCCCACTTAACTGCCAAAGATCCTGTTTTCTTTGTTCCAGGTGTCTTTCTCACACAACCTTGCGGCCTTGCTGAGCAGATAAAACTTTTAATCATATCAAGCTGCTAAAGCAAGAGCGACTTTTGGTAGGCGAGGTGTCCCTTTTCTTCCAAATACATTGCCACAATGAAATAAAGTTTAAAGATAGGGAAATTGAATTTAAAATACCAGAAAAGAACCACATTGAAAGTTTGACTCTTATTGAACCCCAAATTAGGGAAGAAGAATTTATATAAGATATAAAAGACCAAGTATACCCAGGAGTATGAGCCTCAGGAATACCTGAAAAAGCTAAAAATGCAGAATGGGTTGTTATTAAAATTAAAGGAGGGGCATGACCTGTTAGGGTAAAGCAATATCCCTTGAAATTGGAGGACAGGCAAAGAGTGAAAGGTATTACAGAAGAATTTATAAATTATGGACTATTGATGGAGTGCCCTTCAGAATATAACACTCCTATTCTGCCTATCAAAAAGCCTGAAGGCAAAATGGCATATGGCATTAGTGTAGGATTTGTGGGTGTGGGACAATCACCTTGGGGGGGGGGGGGGGGGGGGGGGGGGAGGGGGATTAGAGAAAACTAGGACCTAATAGAAGTGTAGTAATCCAGAAGGCTTTTTAGGGTAAAATAAAGCTATCACCTTCAGGATGGTTGGCGTGCATGGAATCTACCATGGCTCCCTAAGCAACACATCCTGCCATCTCAGTATCTGCTGATAGGAGTAATGGAAGGTGAAGAGGAGTGGAGACACCGTGGCCAGGCTCTGTTGTACTCCCTGCAGGAAGAGGATCTTGATGGTACCACACAGCTGATAAACTGCATACCAGTTGTCTCATGAAGAATCCATGAGGTGTCTGTGGCTGAGCCAACCACTGTGGTGAAATTACTTCCCTCAAATGAAATAATCCCATTGTAATACTAACGTACACCTCCATCTCAAAGTTACCTGCCTCCAAGGTACTACTACACCTCACTGGGCACATGATACCAGCTAGTAACAACAATATGTATGACTAGAGTCACTCAAGCTCCACCTAAATGTGATGGAAATGGACTAGTCCTGGACTGAAATAAGACCAGAGGGGGGGAATTGTTGTCTAAACTCCCAGATTACCCAACTTGGATTCAGTGTTCACAAAGTTAGGTCAAGATGACCCACTCTCTAAAGTTGTTATGAATGAAGGGACTTCTAATCAAGGGAGTCAGCCTTGGGAAGGATGAGAAACAAAGAACAGATAGTGAAAAGAACACCATTATCTAAGTTATGCAGAAAGAAGCCTTCAAGTGAGGGAAGTTCTGACTATGAGAGGAAACAGGCTGATAAGGTGTTGCAACCCCCATACATCAACAGAAAATTGGCTGAAAATAGGACAATGTTAATTGTGGTAGTGGGCAATCACGACCTTCAACTCAAATAGTCCCCCCAAAAGAGGGCAAAACCCTGCTTGAGGAGCATGCATAGTTAGTAGAGAACTTCAGTAGTGCTATCTGAGGATGTATACTAATTTGTATTAGAAGCAAGAAACTTGTATCCTGTGTATGATGACTGAATATGCAATGTACTATAAAGTATAAAAAGTGGATAGATGAGGGGAGAAGATAAGGAAGGCTTCATCATAACTTCTGGGATCAGTCGATGGGCTGAACCTGTCTTCTTTTCTAACCACATTCAAAAGGAAAGGAAGAAAGGAACACGTGGTGCACAATGCAACTGCTCACCACCTGCTCACCGATGCCCAGACAGTCCCCCAGAAATGATCTGCCTGCCCCAGCCAACCCCCAGGTTTATATACCAAGCATGACGCCTCATGGCATACCATGAGGTATTCCATAGAATACCTCTTTGGCTAGTTCGGGTCCACTGACCTGACTGTCCCCCCTCCCAATTCCTTGTGCCCCTCCAGCCTTTTTCACTAACAAGGCCTGAGGAACTGAAAAGTCTCACATCAAAGCCAAAACACAGCACCATACTAGCTCCTAAGGAGATAATGAACTCCATCCCAGCTGAAACCAGGACAATGAAATAAGCAAAGGATGGCCAGGATGTATTTGGGCAGTGGTTGCTGTTTTTCTGATCATTCAGGAAGCTCGAAAATTTATTCTGGGTCAGAAGATGATTGTACACACTTCCACACTGTAACCTTAGTTTTGGAGCAGAAAGGGGGACACTGGCTCTTGCCATCAAGATTCTTGAAATACCAAGCAGTGTTAATGGAACAGGATGATATAGAAATTGTCACATCTACCCTTCTAAACCCTGCTTCCTTTTTGAGTGATAAACAGGAATTGGAGACATGGAGACAGGAATAGAGTACATGATTGCATAGAAACTATTGAGACTGTGTGTGCAAGCAGACCAGACTTGAAGGAGGAGCTGTTGGAGGAAGCTGACCACACATGGTATACTGATGGGAATAGTTTTGTAAAGAATGGAGTTCCAATGGAAGGATATGCTGTGACAACCACAGACCAGCGGGTGGAAGCAAAGTCTCTTCCTAAGGGAACACCTGCAAAACGAGCTGAAATAATTGCCCTGGTAAGAGCTTTGGAGCTTGCCAAAGGACTGCGAGTGAATATTTGGACAGATTCAAAGTATGCCTTTGGTATAGTCCATGCCCATGGAGCAATTTGAAAAAAATGAGGACTCTTAACTACTCAAGGGAAAGGTATGAAACATGCTGATATAATTTTGCGACTTTTAGATGCTGTACAACTTCCATCAGCAGTGGCGATTACGCACTGCAAAGGACAACAGAAAGGTAACACTGTCAGGGAAGCAGGAAATAAATTGGGTGATCATGAGGCAAGACAAGCTGTGGAACAAGGTGAGGTATTAAGTTTAATTGCAAAGTTGTTGGACTGCCTAGTCAAATTGAAGATGACACTGCTCACTATTGGTGGGATTACTTCTCAGGATACTCGCCCTCTGAACAGAAAATTTTAGATATTTTAGTTTTGATTATTTATTTTGTTTTATTGGTGTGACAGGGAAAAGCTTTGGGCTGTCCCAAAAGAGTATCAACTAATACCAGAAGGTACCCTTGCTGTCGAGGTAATTCTGAAAAATCAATTTGCCAATAATCTCTTGGGGAATTTCCTGTTTCAATTATACCTGAGGGCAGGTGCCTTATATTCAGGGGATTATTTTTCAAACACATTGGACATTTTTCAGTAATTGACTTTACTATTTTAGTCATTCTTGCACTAATTACTTGAGGTCTTAGACTAGCTAGCATTGATTCTATTCCCCAATGAGTTTGCTGATGTTTTTCTTTTACTATTTGTATCATTAAATGCAGCAGAATTATTACTTGATGTTGTGCAGTTACAAGCCAACCATAATCATTTTCTTTTGCCTTTAAATAAGAAGCCAATTTAAGATCAGCCTGGCTATAACTTGGCCTAGTATTTGGGATTAAACCAGTTTCTCTGGAATCAATGCTAAGATACTTTGTTGTGCAACCTCTTTTGCTGTTTTATCTGCCAATTTGTTTCCTTGATGAATCAAGAAACCCCCCTTCTGGTGCACCTGGCAATGTAAGATGGCAACTTCTTCAGGCTTCATAACAGCTTCTAGCAATTTCAGTATCTCTTCTTTGTGTTTTATTGTGGAGCCTTGCGCAGACAGCAGGCCCCTCTCCTTCCAGATGGCTCCATGAGCATGCACTACGCTAAAGGCATACTTAGAGTCAGTCCATATATTTACTCTTTTTTCCTTCCACTAAGTCCAGTGCTCGTTGTAGAGCTATAAATTCTGCCTCCTGCGCTGAAGTATTTACTGGCAGGGCTTTGGCTTCTATCACAGTCATTGTTGTCACCACTGTGTATCCAGCTTGATGTTTTCTATCCTGGGCAAAACTACTTCCATCAGTAAAAAAATCATAGTCAGGATTCTCCAGGGGCTCAACCCGCAAATACGGACGACTGGCATATACTTGTTCTATGGTTTCCAGACAGTCATGAATCAAAGGTTCATCTGATGTAGATGTCAGAAATAGGGCTGAGTTGGTGGAGCTAGTTGTCTTTAATTTGACGTCATCTTGTTCCACTAAGATGGTCTTGCACTAGTCTATACTTATTTGTCCCAGGCTACCTTCCGTTTCCTGAGTACATGAAGTTGTGGTAAAAAAAAAAAATTCCTAGGAAATAATACAGGTACTGATTCCTCCATCAAGATACCCCTTTGCACTCCTTTAGGATGCATCCTGAAAAATTGGAACTATTTTGGTGGGGATCTCTTAACTAAGAGAAAATTACACAGATACTGTTGGGGCTCTTGCTGTATTGAATGATTATACTGAACTTTGAAGCAAGTGGAAAAATACTGAAGAAATAAGACGAGGTCACGACCAGAACAGTGGAATGAAGAGGGAGGAACAAATTGCAGATGCTTCACAAAACCAGGGCCAGCAGGACGCGATAAGAGGAGCTGGGAAATGGCAGAAAAGAGCCTACGTGCCAGAACAAGCAGAAACAGAACTCTTGCCAATAAGCAATTGTTAACCAATCATATTATTATACGCTTGTAAGATAGCCAATCATATTATCACACGCTTACCGAATGCCTTATAAAAGTTACTTGGTTTGTATAATAAACGGATCAGATCTTGAACTCCATGAGTATTTGAATCTGACTCCCGCTCGCCCGAAATGCCCGCAGCATCTGGTGACCCCGACGTGATCCGGTGAGGGTCGACAGGATCGGTCAAAAAGTCAGGAGGATTCGTTAAGGATCGTGTTACAAGCTGCGGAGCCAGCGAGGATCCTGCTGCCAGCGGAGAGAGAGCTGGGTGCCCGAAGAAAGGCGGAACGTGCACGGCTGACCGGTGAGTCAGGAAATTTAAGCAGGATGGGGATCACTGCATCAGTGGTGGAAAAAGCAATCGTAGACAGTTTGATGAAACTGGCAGAGAAAACTGAAACGCCAGTCTCACGGCAGGCAGTAATTGATCTGCTATGTTGGAGTCGCCGCCGTGGTTACCTTGCTTCTACGCAAGATGTATACAATAATGAAACATGGAAGAAAGTGGGAGAGGACTTGTGGGAATCTGTGCAAGTCGGGACTAAGGGGGTAAAGACTTTGGCTCGCACGTATCGGGCTGTACGGGGTATGGCCGCGCAGTTACATGGCGAGGTGCAAGTCGCTGCAGCTGTTAAAGCTGCAGTGCGGCCTCCCGGCGATCCTACTGCTCAGTCGGAGGAAGAGCCAGAGGGGCAACCTCCGTGTGAAAATCCCCCCGATTATACATCTAAAGCTTATCCAGTAATGACTACTGCTGAGCGAATAGCGTGGGGATTAGATGATGAATTACCACCCTGGTGTCCTGATAAGGAACAAACGGCAAGCGGCAGACAGACATTAATACCGGCAATTGCGAGTACTGGATGTAAAACTGCTGGGGTGGGAACGGCACAGCTCCACCAGCTCCTAAATAACAGACTGCATTTTTTGAAGCATGTTTGTCTTTGCAAAGGTGAAAGTTGAGATCTGACTTCCTGACCAGTGTTAAAATGCACCATGGCCTCTGGCTACTTTAAGATGATTGTGTGACTTTGGACAAACCTGGTAGGAGCAATGTTGAAATCAAGTTGTAAGTTATATTTCATCCTGAGACTGATGTTTCTGGCATTACATAAAGTAATTTTGATATGGAGAAATAGTGTGAAATGGGGACAATGGACATCGATTGTGATTGTATATGTCTGCTCAAGGAATGTGGGTATGGTGACTAGTCATGGGTGCGGTGTCTGGTCACATAGGCACACAGCTTTGAGGAGACAACTACAGTTTTGGGGAGACGCCTGCCCTTCTTCCTCTAACAAAAGGGGCTATTTAAAAAAAAAAAAAAAAAAAAAAAAAAATGAGAAAAGGATGAGAGATATTCCAATGCTATCTAGAGGGAGGGAATGCTAAGTCTCCTTGCTGGAGAAGATCGGATGGTCACAAGAACATGAATCACCTACAAACCTGCAAGACCACCACATTCCAGGAAACGGACTGATAAGCTAATTAACATACGAAGCGGGGTTTAGGTAACGAATATGTATAGGCGTTAATTGAATATTCATTTGTTTCATTGTATAAATGTGAGATGGTTCGTCACTTCGGGTATGCACGCTTGTGGAGGAGCGATCCCCCGTGCATCTGCACGCAATAAACATACCTACTTTATAACTTTCGAGTTATAGAGTCAAATTCCGCACGTCAGTTTTGGCGAGCCAGGCAGGAGGATTTCTGCTCGGCTGAGGGACCAGCTGCGGAGCCGACGCTCCTAGGCGCGCCCCGGGAGATTTCCTCGGAGGAGCCTCCTCTTCTCAGCTGTTCACCCGGGAGCAGAAGAGAACCCCTGGATCCGTGGATAAAACGATATGTTTAGTAACGGGGCGGCTGGTGAGACGCACGGAGATGTCCGGCGCGCAGCGCAGTCCCCAGGAGGAAAAAAAAAAAAAAAAAAAAAAAAAAAAGGGGAAAGCTAAAAACTTCCTTTAGGTTGTCTTAAGAATTGGGGAATTCCTAGAATGTAACAACTGAAATAGCACTCTGTGTCTTGTTTGTTCTATGTGCTGTCTTGTTACATGTTCAAAACTTGGAGTTATGAAATGTATGTTGAAAAATAATAATATTCTGGTAATTCGTGGCAAATAGCGGAAAATTTAACACTCTGCTTAAGACCAGGAAAAATGTGGTTTTTGTTTGTTGTTTGTTTTTTGGCAATTGTTCATTGAAATGCATGCTTTGTGAACTGTCAGTGTTCCTAAAAGTTGTACATAAGTGCACGGTACCGTATAACATACTGCTTGTGTGACTGAGGGCTGCCCGGAGAGTGTGAATGGTGTGATTGAGATGCGCATTTTGATTTTCAGTGTATAGCTTAATTATTTTGACTGAGTGTGAGTGCAAGAGTGCTTGAGACATGCGTTTGAGTGCAATATGAGCAAGGAGCTCTATCCGTGTTTCCGACCTTGGGTGGCTAAGGCGACCGGAGAAAAAGTAATTAAAATTGTAAAATGGGAAATGGAAGGAGTAAGCCCTGTGAAAAATCGCCCTTGGGTTGTATATTAAAACATTGGAGTGATATCGTAGGACATGGTGGTACCGAAAATAGAAGGAAATGGATTAAATATTGTAATCAGTGGTGGCCTTTGTATAAATTGGGGAGTGATGCAAAATGGCCTCAGGAGGGAGGAACGTTAGATTATAACACTCTCCTGCAATTAATGTTGTTTCTGAGGAGAGGGGGAAAATGGGACGAAGTATCCACCGACAGCTGGAGGAGTTAAGAGATCGTATACATCAAGTTAAAGAAGGTTCTTCAGGTATAGATGCGTGGTTTGCTTCTTTGGGCATTGGAGGGCGGTTGAGGGATTTACTGAAACAAGGTCTGTCTATATTGTTGTTTGTTATTCTTTTGTTACTTTTAGTGCCTTGCCTTTTACAATGTTTTCAGAGCTGTGTGGAACGCAGTATTAATGCTGTATTTAAAAAGAAAGGGGGAGGTGTTGGGGCTCTTGCTGTGTTGATATTGTTGTTTGTTATTCTTTTGTTACTTTTAGTGCCTTGCCTTTTACAATGTTTTCAGAGCTGTGTGGAACGCAGTATTAATGCTGTATTTAAAAAGAAAGGGGGAGGTGTTGGGGCTCTTGCTGTATTGAATGATTATACTGAACTTTGAAGCAAGTGGAAAAATACTGAAGAAATAAGACGAGGTCACGACCAGAACAGTGGAATGAAGAGGGAGGAACAAATTGCAGATGCTTCACAAAACCAGGGCCAGCAGGACGCGATAAGAGGAGCTGGGAAACGGCAGAAAAGAGCCTACGTGCCAGAACAAGCAGAAACAGAACTCTTGCCAATAAGCAATTGTTAACCAATCATATTATTATACGCTTGTAAGATAGCCAATCATATTATCACACGCTTACCGAATGCCTTATAAAAGTTACTTGGTTTGTATAATAAACGGATCAGATCTTGAACTCCATGAGTATTTGAATCTGACTCCCGCTCGCCCGAAATGCCCGCAGCAAGATACTGTAATCAGTTGTGGCTAAAGTATAAGCTGGACAACAGCGAGAAATGGCCAGAAAATGGGACTTTGAAATATAATACTATTGTTACTGAAAGATCAGTCGAAGGAACTTTCTAAGACTTGTTTTGAAGTTTAGAAAGCAGGCATTCTTTATTACAGTGCTGGGAGCACAGGGGATATCTCCTCCTAACGTGCTCACCTTGTCCTTGAATACATGTCCCTTATATTCTGTATAATCATACATAGGCATTAAATTCCCCCAAATGCCATACATATTCGATTGTCTTCCCAGGATTCGTTTACATTAGTCCCTCCTTCTTTTGCACATACGTAGTCTCTTCTGAATTGAGTTGAAGGGCTGCTTTTGTGACCACCGACCCAAATCCATTTCTAGATACTTCATGACCTGGTCATCTTAGTCCTCTTATGATGTTTTCTTGGAAAAACCTGCTAGGTTTCCATGAGATTCAATTAGTTGTTCTCTTTCATCCCAGGTGTTCCTTTCAAATTGGATCATACATCTCATCCACATTGATGCGAGAAAATATAGTGAAAAAACTAAAACTCTGCTGCAGACAGGAGCTGTATAGAAAACAGAAACATCAACATGTGAGAAAAAGCCTCACTGTCTTCGATAGAAGAAGGTCGGGAGCTCAGCCCACTCAGAACTTCAAGAAGGGACAGTTAGTACAGATGTAGATGAGCTCAACAAGAATGTAAATAAGGAGCCTTCTGACAAGGACATGCTAACTGCTAAAAGAAAACAAACTGCTGAAGAGATAAGACTCAAGGATAGGAGGGTAAAATAACTGGTAGTGGGAGATCGGGACCTCCTACTCAAATGGCCCCCCTGAAGAGGGTGGATCCCCTGCTCAGGGAGCATGCGTAGTGAATTTAAAATAAACTGTACTTTTAAATTGAGGTGAGAAAGCAACTAACCAATAATTAGTTAGTAGGTGTAGACTTTGGGCGGAACTAACCAACTTCTCTGTATAAATATGTATAAATACATAAGTGTGCAAGTTAGGAGGCGCGATCCCCCTTGCATCCGGCACCACAATAAATATACCTCCTTTATAACTCTCCTTGAGTTGGAGAGTACGATTCCGCATGTCAATACAACACCTGGTCGCTTTGATCACTATCTTAACAATTACACTATTATAAGGACTTCTCGATTACAATCTGATAATTTTAATAATGTTGTACATATACTAAAGTTATACATTAAACCTAAGGTTATACATTAAACCTCTGGCATCACTGGTATCACTATATTGCAGTTAATGCTTTTCTGTAGAAGAGCAGGTAAATGGGATGAAGTACCATATGCTGATTTGTTCTTTGCCTTGCATGATAATCATGAAATGAGGAAGAAATGTGCATTGTTAGACAGTGATCTGAATGGTATCTATGGATTGGTTGAAAGTGGATTAAAGAAGACTCAGAGGTGCTGTTTGGCTTGTGATATTGGGAAGGGGTGTATATTAAGGGAAATGAGGAGCTGGAGGATATGCAATTGTTGGTAACACCGATCAGAGGAGAAGAGGCTGGTAGCAATTCTGATGAATAATCTCCTCAAATGGAAGAGAAATTTCTCTCCCATTTCAGGAGGAACTCAGGCTCAGCACCCAGTTATACAGGTACCACTCTGGCAGGCAGTGGGAGTTGAAGGTTTGTCAGTGTTTGCGCATGTCCCGTTTAGCAGCTCAGACTTATTAAATTGGAAACAGTGGGATCGTATAGAGACAATCCAGATAAAATATGTCAGTTAGGTTTTCTGGCAGGACTCGTGACCCCATGGGGGACCCACGCTGAAGCAGTTAATGAAGAACTGGAGCCCATGGGAAGGACCCACATCGGAGAAGTTCATGGAGGACTGTCTTCTGTGGGTGGAACCCCACGCTGGAGCAGGGGAAGAGTGTGAGGAGTCCTCCCCCTGAAGAGAAAGAAGCAGCAGAGACATGTGATGAACTGAGTGCAACCCCCATTCCCCTGCATTGCTCAGGGGAAGGAAGTAGAGAATTTGGGAGTGAAGTTGAACCCAGGAAGAAGGAAGGGGTGGGGGGGAAGGTGTTTTTAAGTTTTGGGTTTATTTCCCATTATTCTACTGTGATTTCAATGGCAGTAAGTTAAACTAATTTCCCCAAGTTGAGTCTTTTTTGCCTATGACAGTAATTAGCAAGTGATTTGCCTGTCCTTATACTGACCCATGAGCTTTTCACTATATTTTTTTTCCCCCCTGTCAAGTTGAGGTGAGTGATAGAGCAGCTTTGGTAGACACCTGGCATCCAGCCAAGGTCAATCCACCACAACATGTAAACAGATAAGCATAAACCTAGCATTACTTCACCATCTCCCAGAGTTAATCCACAAGCTTTTCCACTTGGACATAATATTTGCTTCTAATGGACCCTTAACAGTTTTTTGAGTTGAATCCTGTCACAGCACAAACAAACTAGTAGGCTATAAAAAGGCTTTTACCACTGGTCAGATTTTACTGTCTGTGCTGTTTCACCTTCCTCCAGAGACAAGACCACACCACTCAACCACCACTTCCTATCCTTAGGGCTATTTGACTATTTAGCAGGAACAAGCTACAGCTGCACATTGTCCATGTCAATCAACTCACTGCCTTGGCAGCAAGGCCACAGCTGCATATTATCAATGCTGATCAACCCACTGCCTTCATTCCTCTACAGTATCCTTCACTATCCATTTCTAATTTTCTTGTATGCATTATTGCAATCATAGTATGCAAGTTACTGGTATTACTAAGACTATAAGGAAAGGGATTTCAGAACCCCAGAGCTAAGAGGCAAAACAAATCACAGGATATCCTTTAGTTTGGACCCAAATTGCACAAAACAAGCCTATTAAATTCTCAGTATCAGTTATCCTAGCCGTGAGACACTGACAGTTGGGCTAAAACCTCCAGCTGACAGGCTACTAAACTAGAGGACATGCTACACCATTCCTGCTCAGTCAATTCAGAACTTCCTCCCTTAAGTCAGAATTACTTCACGTGCACTGGAATCTTTCTGGAAAGCTATTAGTTAACTGGACTGACACACACACCCCATCCCACCCCAGGGACACAGCAGTAAGCAAACTAATTTTACTTTAGGACCAGGAACCAAAGTCGGATATTGCAAATCAAGGCAAGCAATCAAAAGGAGACATAAGAAATAGCAGTTTTTCTGGATTAAATATGAAGAAACAAAAGCCCCTGAGAGCATAAAAATAATCCCCCTTTGCCATTCATATAAACACTTGCTCTCAACACTCAGAAGACCCAAAACAAAGCTTGAAGGCTGCATAGTAAAACTAAAACCACCAGGAATCCATGTCATGAGAAGAGCAGAGACTTGAGACAGGTTGAAAAGAGGCAAAGGTTATAAAATGAGTGGCGGTGTTGTGAAGAAATTTGTAACTACAGTTGGCAGCCAACGTGGCGAATGAAGAGACAGGACGCTGTCTGATGCAAACAAATGTCGATTTATTGTACAGAAGCATGAGTTTATATATACTTTCAGAAGCTGCGCGTTTTAAACAGATTGGTTCTTTAAGCTAAGCATTGCATACTAGGCAATCCCCGATTGGTGGCTAACTACCATCAATTAACAGCAAGGTGTTACCTCTCCTTGGTGCCATAGGTCCCCCACCCCCCTATGCTCTCTCAGCATGACTCATCATGTTAATTGTTGTGTCTATTCACACTCCTTGTCCTCCCAGGGTTCATGACCTACAAGCTCGAGCACATTCCCCTCAGCTAACTGATTGCCACGCATGGTCCTAATTTCCAGTCCGCTCCTGCAAGCTAACACAGAAAACAAAACACAATATGCTGCCTTTAACTTCTAAGTCTGCATCTTATACAAGTAATTTTAATCAAAGGTCATGCTTGTCACCTAAGTAAGTTCCTATGCAAACATGGCTCAAGTTGAACACTGCTGCATTCAGAGAAGAAATACGTAAAAGTTTTCCCAACATTGTCTCTTCACCACTGGTAGCTCTAAGCTAAACTTTGAGTTTACTAGAGTTTTTATAGCCATGCCTTCTACTATCACCATTTGTGTGCAATTAAATGATCGCTCACAAACTATATGCCAACAATCACTGCTACAGAACAGTGTAGTAGTATACTAACTAGGTGTTTTCCCAGTTACTTTTACTTTAGGAGATATCATAAGGCATGTAATAACTACTGTGTATATATATACACACAGAGCTTAATTTTTTTTTCAGGAAGAACTTGAGTTCAGCACCCAGTGATACAGGTACCACTCCGGCAGGCAGTGGGAGTTGGAAGGTTTGCCGGTGTTTGCACATGTCCCATTTAGCAGCTCAGACTTATTAGATTGTAAACAGTCATTGGGATCATATAGAGATAATCCAGATAAAATATGTCAGTTAAGGGAATCAGTTGTGTTGAATCATAATCCTATCTGGAGTGACATGCAAACACTGCTAAACACTCATTTTACTCCAGAAGAAAAGCAATTGATTTTGGAAAAAGCCAAACAAGAGAAACAGAGGCGAAATGCTAATGATGATCCTGCCAGATTTATGCCTAAAACTGATCCAGAATGGGACCCAAATTCTGGTGCTGGGAGGGGAATGATTAAACAGTATCAGCAACTGATTTTATATGGTATACAACTTGGGGTCCCAAAATCAAAGAATGTGTCAAAGTCATATGAAGTTAGATAAGGAAATGATGAGAATCCCTCAGCATTTTACGAGAGATTGTGTGAGGCAGTTAGAAAGTGGACTGATTTAGATCCTGAAGATGAAACTAATAGGAGAATGCTTAATATGTTGTTTATTGGACAATCGGCTTCAGATATAAGAAAAAAGTTACAGAAAATAGAAGGGGTAGGAGGAATGACTCTCTCTCAATCGATAGAAATAGCCTATAAAGTATATAATAATCAAGATGAAGTAGAGAAAAAAAAGACAGACAAAAAGAAAGAGTAAAAGTTCACAAAATGCAGGATAATTTTGTTAGCTGCCGTGATTGCTGAGAATTCACTGAGAGGCAATGGAAGAGGTTGAAGATGTTATCAAGAAAATATCCGGGGTAGAGGTAGAGGCCGGGGCTGGAATTCTGGATTGGTTTTAGAAAGTTCTATAGGGCCGAATCAATGTGCTTATTGTAAAGGAGAGGGACATTGGAAAAACAAACACCCAAAAAGAACAACCATTCCCCAAGGGGGGAAGACCCCTGAAGCTGATCTGATTATGCTGAGAGCTTCAGATTCAGACCGAAGGGGACGGGGGCACAGTTCTCCCCATTCCTAACATTGTCAACATCTGCAACATCCCGGGCTAGTCTATACCTAGAAGCAAGAATTCCTGATAATTCTCTGATAAACAATCAGAGAAACACTATAAAAATGGATTGTAATGAGGCCTCCTATCCTCTTCTCTATACCAGAGATTACTGAACTGTGGAAACATCAATTAAGGCTAAAGTAAAGAGGCATGAAAATGGATAGATTTTAATCATGTTGGCTGTTGGCTGAAGCACATTTTAAACATGTAAAGTATTCCATTTCCTCTGTTTCAGTAAATATAAGATGTGCATAGCCCATAATTACATAGACAAGTTTTGATGACTGCTTTGTCTTTTACATAAAGGTTTTTCTCAGTTTTGTTCTTAAACAGTGTCATGGTTTAACCCTGGCCGGCAACCAAGTACCACACAGCCTCTTGCTCACTCCCCCTCACCCAGAGGGATGAGGAGAAGAATTGGAAAGGAATATAAAGCTCAGGGGTTGAGATAAGAACAATTTAATAGGTAAAGCAAAAGCTGTGCATGCAAGCAAAGCAAAGGAAAGAATTCATTCACCACTTCCCATGGGCAGGCAGGTGTTCGGCCATCCCCAGGAAAGCAGGGCTCCATCATGTGTAACGGTTACTCGGGAAGACAAACGCCATAATGCCGGATGTCCTCCCCTTCTTTCTTCTTCTCCCTGTTTGTATACTCAGCATAATGTCATATGGTATGGAATACCTCTTTGGCTAGTTTGTGTCACCTGTCCTGGCTGTGTCCGCTCCCAATTTCCTGTGCCCCTCCAGCCCTCTTGCTGGCAGGGCCCAAGGAACTGAAAAATCCTTGATTTAGTATAAACATTACCCAGAAACAACGAAAACCACCAGTGCGTTACCAACATTGTTCTCACATCATAGCCAAAACACAGCACTGTACTAGCTACTAAGATGAAAGTCAGCTCAATCCCAGCTGAAACCAGGACAAACGGACTCTCCCATCAGCTGATTTTCTATGTGTATAGGCATAAATTAAAAAGATTAATCAGACATCCTTAGAGACACAACAGATTTGACCTAGGCTTATTTCTGTGAATGTGACTCATCATTCCTGTATTTCTGAATTTTAATGCAGTTATCCAGCTCTCGTTGTCACCGAAATCGTGAATAAAACCTCTTAGCACCAATGGAGTATTAAGAAGCAGGCACTCCTTTATTGCAGCGCTGGGTGCTCAGTGGCATCTCCACAAATCAAGCACACCTGTAGTAGATTTTACCATTACATTTATACACAAAATTGAAAGGTCGTACACTCCCGGTTACAATGATTGGTTAGAAATTTGCATATAATTATAATATCTGCTGTGTCACCTTCTTCTGTTACTATAATTGTGCAGGGGAAGGGTCTTCACCTGGGCAAGGGTCTTCTTGACCTGTGGGTGTGATTTTTAGTATTATAATGAAGGTAGTTCACTTCAGGACACCTTAAAAGTAAGTTTTGTTGCCAAGTTGGACGGCTGGATATCGGCCTTGCCAAGCTGTCCAATAACTCATCCTATACACAATAGAACATAGGTGCCTGGTTATGGTCTAGAGAATAAGGACTAAGGTTATTATGGTCTATAGCATAGGAACTTCAAGTAACAGTCTCGGATAAGAAGCAGCACAGCAATTCATATGTCATTGGTTGATAAGTGCTAACATAATTCTATCATGTAGATTAACTCCTTAAAATCAAAATGCTCTTATAACTAACTGTTACATAAACACAAAATATAGAAAGATTCAGTAAAATCTTAAGATAATCTGCAACATTTCCCCCCTTTGAAAGTTTTGAAAATCATTTCAAGACTTTCATCCCTATTTCTGAAATTTATCTATCAATATATTTTCACTTATCATGTGCTAGTGGGAGCCTTAGAATCACTTATTTTTCATCTTGTTGTCTGGTCACTGCTTGGATTAGCATCCGATTAAAGGCAGTCTTGCTGTTTATTTGCTTCTTTAGACAATAATAAATCAGAAAAATTGTCAGAAAGATTATTAACAAAACTAATGCAGTGCTTATCAATGATTTAACCCATGAACTCAAATTCCATCCCAGTCCGCTGAAAATTTTATCTATCCAATTTTCTTGTATATCTTGTTGGAGTTTTTGGGTATCAGTTTTTATTTTCTTCAATAAATCTAAATCATATTCCACATCCCGTGTCACATTTGGGATATGTATACAGCAATGGTCCACTCTATCTTTTAGATATCTCCATGTTCTTTAACTAAGAGCATATATAATGCCATTTATTTTGTAAAGTCATCCTAAATGTTGCCTGTAACTGTATATTTAAATTTTTAAATCCTTTCCTAGTTGCTTTTGCCAATCTCTACCTGTCCTGTTAATTGATATATCCATTCTGTATTCCTGTATGTTGACAAAGGAGTTAGTAGTGATTCCAAAAAACAGCCTATCTTTATCCCAGTTGAAGGTTCTTTCTATTTATCTTCCTCTTCTGACCTTTTCACACGTTCTAATTTTCAATTTTCAAGTGTTCCTTGAAAGGGAGATTTTTCCAAATTGGACATAATGTTGGCATGCCTAATGTTATTTGGTTTACTTTTCTATCTAAAGGTAAGTGTGACGTACGGAATTAAACTCTATAACTCGAAAGTCATAAAGTAGGTATGTTTATTGCATATGCACGGGGGATCGCTCCACCACAGGCGTGCATGCCCGAAGTGACGAACTATCTCATATTTATACAATAAAACAATGAATCTTCAATTAACACCTATACATATTCATCACCTAAACCCGCCTACTCTAGCTTCGTATGCTAATTAGCTTATCAGTCCTTTGCACTTGCGCAAATTCTTCCAAGATTTGTGGGCAGGGGTCTTCGGGACGCGGGCGGTGGTCTTTGGGAGGAAGGCCGTATGTCTTCCTCATGGTGTACTTCTCACCCTTTGTCTGGAATGTGATGGTCTTGCAAGTTTGCAGTGTTCTTATCAGTCTGAGCTAACTTATATATCCTTGTCGACCATCTGTTTCTCATTCTTGTTCCTTATAGTCGCTCCCTCTAGATAACATTGGAATGTTTCTTATCCTTTATAAATAGGCCCCTTGTTAGAGAAAGAAAGACAGACTTCTTCTTCCATTAGTTATTTTCTTCAAACTATATGGTTATGTGATCTAATTACTATACCTACATTCTTTGGGTAAATATATAATTACACTTGATGTATTGTCCCTATTCCGTACAATTTCTTCATATCAAGTGGGTTCTCCAAGTCCCACCACTCATTGCCCAAACCAAGTGTCCTGGGCTTTGAATTGTAGCCATTCTACAACTAAATCTTTTTCCCTTGCAATAGTATATGCATCAGTTAATAGGAGGTCATTCTTAAGGCCTCTACATAGACATCCATATTTTAGGGTGGCTGCTAAAGGGGGAATCTCCTGGATCACCCAGTCTACCGTGTTACAGTTGCAGATCCTTTTACAATTCCACCAGGGTACACAACTTTCCTTTTCTTGTAATGAACTTCCTTTATCATCCACTGACGGTCATATTGTAAAAGTCTACCCTTCCCAAGCAAAGCACCAAGAAGCATTTGCCATATATTGAAATTGGGATAGTATGGTCATAGACCAAACTGATTCCCAAATTATTTCTTTTCCTGGTAGAGTTTGATTATTCTTTTCACATTTTGTCTCTGATATCCATACACTGGTGTTTGTTGTAACCATCTTAGGGTAATAACACCATCCCTTATTATTTCCTAAACCTTCATATAAACCAGATTTTGCTGCAAATCGTCCTTTACATT
This sequence comes from Falco naumanni, assembly GCF_017639655.2. Classification (NCBI taxonomy): domain Eukaryota; kingdom Metazoa; phylum Chordata; class Aves; order Falconiformes; family Falconidae; genus Falco; species Falco naumanni. Next base: position 25,703,135 of record NC_054079.1, read on the forward strand.
CCCAAATGGTTGAATATACTGGTAATTCTTGCCCAACTTTAACCTTTTGTAATTCCCAAGTTTCCCGAGGTTCCTGTTTACAAGTCGTTGTCCCATTCTTATATTCTAATTTAGTCAGATTCATAGTTAAAATTTCCCCATGGCATTTGCTCACCCACTGCCCTTGGTATCGGTAAACAAGCTGTAATTTGTGACACATTTTGTAAATTGGCAAACGCTTTGATTAACCCTAACATTAAGTTTTCTTCCTGAGTTTTCCTTGGGAGATATGTCAATTGTTCTGTTTCTGTTTGTCTTTTACTTCTAATTTTTCTCTCCCTAAGATCGGCATCTCCATATCCTTTTGACACTTCATGTTGTCCAATTTTTGTTTCAAACCAGGCTCCCACTAACAATAATTCCCGAATCAGTATTAATTCCACAAGCAGTACAAACTGATATCCAAAATAAGACATATTTCAGGGTAAATTTTGAAGTTTCAGCATCCCTTTTAACAATCCTCCATGCTGGTGGAGCTTTCTTCACTCTAGTATAATGTACCCACGCATCCGATTCAGCAATTTTGATGGTGGTGAATGTAGATAGCAACACCTGAAAAGGTCCTTTCCAATGTTCCTGGAGAGGTTCAGAAGTCCAGGTCTTTATATAAACGTAATCTCCCAGTTGAAAATCGTGTACTAGGTTTTCTAAAGACAGTGGTCTGTTCCACACAATCACACTCTGAAGCGCAGTTAAAGTTTTTCCTAGAGAAAGCAGATAGTTATATACATATTGATTCCCTTTTAAATGCATTCAAAAGGTTTTCCATATAATATCTCATAATGACTAACTAATGTCTCCCCTTTTGGTTGAACCCAAATCTGTAAAAGGGCCAATGGAAGAGCCTGCGGCCATTTTAAATTGGTTTCTTGAACAGATTGAGGGACGGACCCCTGAATTTGACCAGAAGACACTTTATTAGTCTAAAACCCACGCTTATATATCCTCGTTTTTGGATCACGCGCAACATACAAAAACATCATTGGTTAATCAATACTGTTCACACACTTCTTGGCTACATATAATTGGTTAATTACTAAGTTACAAACACACTGAACTTGTTGCATTTTTTTTTCTCTCTTCTTTCTTATCTCTGTGAGTCTCATGTTCTCAACCAGCTGCGGACATGGCATCGTGCATCCGCTCCAGCCTCGCTTCATATCCCATTTGTCTTCCAGGTGTTCAGCCAACCTTATCTTACTTTCTTTCTTCTTTTAGCCTTCAAAGTCCTTCACAGGCATCGTGGACTCCAGCACCTGCCATAAAGCTCTCTACAATTCCCCTTTCTTTATTTTTAACAGAAACAACATACAGGTTAAACTGCTTTTGAATCACAGATCTTATACAATTCAACATACAGGGAATAATCATCAATACAACTACAATTATCAATAACAACATTCCTCCGTGTATTGTAAGCTCCTGCAACCATCTGGTGATTCCCCATAACTTAAAAAGATTCCGCAACCAATCTCCCGATAGTTCATGCTGTAAGTCCTTTGACATGCCCTTCAATTTTTGTAACTGACTGTGAATTGACTCCGGATGGTCTGAAAGGTTCATACAGCACATTCCTTAGCGCTGTTCACTATAGGCTACTCTCTACTGTTCATGCTGTTTCCTTACCTTCTAGAGGTGAGATCACATTCCTCCTTTCTTTCTGTCTCATCCTGGTTTCTTCTCATACTCCCTCAAAGTTATTTACCTCTTTGCTGCAGGATTTCAGCTGCACATAGTCAAAGCAAGGCCACAGCTGCACATTATCAATGTCAAAACAACTCACTGTCTCTGTTCCATACAATTCCCCCTTTTTGTTTTTTGGTTTTTGTTTTTTTTTTTTTTTCATAAGGTTGCTTTAACATGTTATGGACTGTTCATTCCTTTTTTTTCTCTCTTTTTTTTTTTTCTCATCACTTAATTACCAATTTTAGCCTTATTTTATGTGTACATTTGTACATTTCAATCAGGTTCATAAAATGCAAAACTTTTGTTATCAGCGCATTTCATACAGAGGTATAGGTTTATGATTATTTATAAGAGCATGCAATAAACTATGGAATTTTTATGAAAATATTCCATCAGAAACTTCTAATCAAATAAATGAGCATGAGAAATTGTGTTTAACTTGAAATTCTATATATAAGGTGTTAAGAAACATTTCCTATCCTAAAAAAAAGATAAAACCTACTTAAAAGCTCTTGAAATCTTGCACTTCGGCGAGTGTTCCACTGTGCCTCCATTCTAAAGCATGGAAGTGGAAATCGTGTAGAACAAAGTTTTACTTGAAATAATTGTTCAACTGTTACTGCTGTTTTTCAAAGAACCTGAAAGCATACAATGAAAACTTATAACAAAACAAACAGCTGAATGGACACCTTTAGGTTGTTGCTAGAATTAAATGTAGAAGTTAACTATAAAACTTTCTCAAAACGTTCTGGTTGCTTTGTGTTGTTTGTTGGTTGTTTCGGTTGTTTTTTTTTATAGATATATATATATATTTATAACTATACACAAACAGGGAAATAAAAAAGTTGCTAAAAAACCTCCCCGAAAGGTAATAGTATACAGTATTTACAGTGTAGTCACCCTTTTTTTGTTTTTTTTTCTTGTGCAACCAGAGACACTTTACTGTAACAGAGAAGCCCATATTTACATCTCTGAGCCCAGACACAAACAACAGCTGCATGCATCACCAGGCTCAGGGCAGAAACCATTCATGGAGTTACATAGCTATATATCACTACAAGCATGCAGACACCTATTTATCACTAGATAACCATGTTCATCTTTCCTACTCTCCTTCACAACACCTAGCTGTTCTCTCATCTCTTGTTAGGTCAAATATTCTCCATCTTCCTCTCCTATATCTCTCTTCAGACATTCTCTATCCTCCTCTTTTTTGCTTGTTAATTGCGACAAGGCAAAGGTTTTGTGTAGCTGGGTGACCATGACCTGATTTATGTTATGATCAACTAAACGCTGAATACAGGAAAAAAGGCATGGGAGATATAAGGCAAGAAACAATAAGGTGGTTAAAGTAATTATAATAAATCCTGTAATACTTTTGATCCACGGCTCAAAGTTTCCCAGCCCTGAGAAGAGACCAAAGGCATCCCGCCCCTGGCTCTGCTGCAGATCTTTGTTTAAGGCTTTTAAGTTTTGTATGCTTTTGTGGATTGATTCAGAGTGGTCACTCAGTTCACATAACACATCCTATCAAAGTCTTCACAGTCGTGTCCCTGTGCTAATAATAAAAATCAGTAGCAACTAGGTTCTGTAGCAAGATATGACAGACAGAATCAACATCTGTTAATAAGCCAGGAAAGAAAAAAAAAGAATAGTATTTGTAGTATTACTTTCTTTAGCAAACTAGCAGCCTAATTTACTAAGCAAGTTAAGAGCGTGTACTATTCTACTGAAGAGATTAGAGAAGGAAAAAAAAAAAATGTGTTATGCTGCATTCCAGAACTCAGCCTGAGAGTTACAGTCTGCTGTGAGTTATAGTCTGCGTTATAATCATTTGACACATGTTGGGGTTGCGATTGTGAAAGTTGCCTGTTTACAATTTTCATTGGCATTATCATAGCTAGTTGTTTTAAAAGCAACCCTCGAGCTTCCTCATGCTCGACCTGTTGTTGCAAAATATTCTGAAGACAATCAATAAAGTTAGTATATGACTCTCTAGGACCCTGCAAGACTGTAGCGAGACTCCCGCATCCTGACTGCCTTAATAGCCATCTCCTTTGCAAATAGTTGTCCCTGGGATACCTTGCCTGAGTCACAGAATCGGCACAATTATTTTCTCCAGCCAACTGCTCATAGTTAACGGCGATTCCCCGATTAAGGTTTTTGATCAAGGCCACTACACATAGCTCACAAAAATCAGATAACCACATCATATACTGTATCAGAGTTAGTACCATACAAAGCAATGACTTCCAATCATGCAGTGTGAGCGTATAAGGCTCTGCCATCACTTCAAGAAGGGACATAGCAAATGTGCTATGAATCCTCCCTTCCCGCACTGCTTTGCTTAACTCTTTAACAGCCTCCTATTGTACAGGCTGCCACTCTGGAGGTTGATTTGTCTGACAAAATACTGAACATGCCATAGCGACTGCCAAATCCCCTCTCTTAAGCGCTTCCCACTTGCATTCCTGCCACCAATCCCTCAGACCCCCTTTCACCCTCCCCGAAAATACAAAATGCATTGGGGAGGGGAGGAAAAAGGTCTAGCTCTTTTTCCAGATCTATAGGACCTGGATCAAAAGGTTTATCAGTGTCAAAGGAATCATTGTCCAAGTTGTCCTGTTCCTGCGCTTGGTTCTGTTTTGTGAGGGTTGCTGCAATCAGTGACAGGAGCTTTGGGGGCAGAGGAGGTGTGGATGGAGTCGCCATCGTTGACGGTGTGTTGAGAAGAATTGCACTGTTGGTGGAATTTACAGCCTACCCTGGTTTAGCACTATTAGTAGGATTAGTCCTCACTTGGCAAAAAGTAGTCAGAATTTGCCACCAAGGTCCTAAATGCATTCCCGATGTGGAGTTCCCCTCCGCAGCAGCATCATACAATCGTCTGCTGACCGCTTGCCAGGCAGGAATTTGCAAAGTGCCATCAGGTGGAAAGTCCGGCACATTGTCACGGATCCATTCTAACAGAGTCACTAGCTGTGGACCTATCATCACATTCTCTAATAAAGTTTGTGATAAAGGAGAATATAGTCCATTTGGCATTACAGTTTTCCGTAGTTCCTTAATCATTTCCCAGTGAAATGACTGATATTGACCTGGGTGTCTATCTTGTAATATCACGGGAAACGTGTGCGCTCCCTCTTTCATACTTTCCAAGTGCACTCTCCTCCACTCTTCTTTAATTTGTCTCCTGATATCATTTTCATCATCGCTACTGCTTTCTTTATTAGCACTCTGCCACACCACTCGCTTCTTCCTTACTTTTGACTGTTCCTTTTTTAACTGCAAATCCTCCAATCTTAAATTTAACAGATTTTCATCTTGTCCATCCTCATCTGAGTCCTCCGACTCTGCTTCTTCTAGTTCATCAGAAATATGCTCAGTTTCAGCCTCGCTCTCATTCGGCTCCATCTGCTGAGCAACATCTTGTTTTGTTGTTACACTGGCTTCCTGCCCTTTCTCAGTCTCCGAGCTGTTTTTCTGCACGCATCTCTTTCAAAGTCTCGAGCACTAATCTCCAAGTAGTCATAACTTGGGTAGCAGTTAAATCTCCTTGAGATGCCTTTTCCCAAATTTGCTCTCCTGCTGACTCCCACATTTTAATATCAAATATTTGCGTCGAGGTAGCTGGGGTGCCTTGGCTCTTTAACCAGGCTAGCAACAGTCTCAAATTACTTTTTTCAAATACAACTTCTCTTTTGTGCAAAATATGCTGAAACATCCTTAATATACTTTTTTCCTCTGCAGACATATGGGATCCCATTTTCTAAAGTTTCTAAAGTTTCTTAAAATTTCTAAAAATTATCAAAGTCTCTAAAGCTTCTTGGCTGCTCGCCTGTCTCAATGCGTACAGGTTTCTAAAGCTTCTTGGCTGCTTGCCTGTCTCAATGAGTACAGGTTTCTAAAGCACCTTGACTGCTCGCCTGTCTCAATCAGCACAGGTTTCTAAAGCTTCTTGGCTGCTCGCCTGTCTCACACTGAGTACAGGTTTCTAAAGCGTTTTAAAATTTCTTCAAATATTTTAAATCTCTAAAGTTTCTTGGCTGCTCACCTGTCTCGATGCGTACAGGTGTTATCCCGGGGGTTTAGGTTGCCCACCTGGTCCAGCCGGCAAGACGATTGTTCAGCCAAGACATTTCCTCCAGAACACAGCCCTCTTCCACGAGCTGCTGTTTTTATCAACCGGTTCTGTCCTTATTCTTCCAAGGCTTCAGAACTCTGTAGGGGTCACCATTTGAGGAGATTGAGGCACGGACTCCTGAATTTGACCAGAAGACCCTTTATTAGTCCAAAACCCACGCTTATATATCCTTGTGTTTGGATCACGTGCAACATACAAAAATATCATTGGTTAATCAATACTGTTCATGCGCTTCTTAGCTACATGTAATTGGTTAATTACTAAGTTACAAACACACTGAACTTGTTGCATTTTTTTTCTCTCTTCTTTCTTATCTCTGTGAGTCTCATGTTCTCAGCCAGCTGCCGATGTGACATTGCACATCCGCTCCAGCCTCGCTTCATATCCCATTTGTCTTCTGGGCGTTCAGCCAACCTTATCTTACTTTCTTTCTTCTTTTAGACTTCAAAGTCCTTCACAGGCATCGTGGCCTCCAGCACCTGCTATAAAGCTCTCTACAGTTTCTTGACATATTTTACTAATTTGCCTCTTCAATGTTTGATTCATTCTTTCTACTTTCCCACTAGATTGCAGCCTCCAAGGTGTATGTAAATCCCAAGTAATTCCCAACACCTTACTAATATTCTGTACTACTGCAATAAAATGTGGACCTCTGTCTGAGGAAATCCCAATAGGTACTCCGAATCTTGGAATGATTTCTTGTAACAACCATTTAATAACTTCTTTTGCTTGATTGGTCCAACAGGGAAAGGGTTCTGGCCCTCCTGAAAAAGTATCAACCCCTACCAGAATGTATCGATACCCATTTTGCCTGGGTAATTCTTAAAAATCTATTTGCCAATAATCCCCTGGTTCTATTCCTGATCTCATTGTTCCCATCTGTGCTTTTTTGTTCTATAATGGATTATTTTTTAAACAGATTTCACATCTTGCAATTGTTTTCTTTGCCATTTCTAGCATCTTTACTGATACGATTTGCCTTTTCAGGAAGGTGATTAATGTTTCCGCTCCCCAATGACATTCCCTATGTTTTGTCTGTATAATTTCTCTCATTAAAAGTAGTGGGATCACTATTTGCCCTGTTGTCACCAGCCATCCTGTTAAATTCTTTTTTGCATTTAGTAATTTTCCTAATTTTTCATCTTCCTCTGAATACTTAGGTTTTTCTCTGGGTAGAGTAATAGTTTTAGTAGGAATTAATGCCATTTGAAAGGCACCTTTCTTTGCTACCCTTTTAGCTACTCTATCTGCTAGTTTGTTTCCCAATATTTCTTTTGTATTTCCTGTCTGATGTGCTTTACAGTGCATGAGCACCACATTAGTTGGCTTCTGAACTGCTTGTATTAATTTCAGAATTTCTTCTTTATATTTAATACTTGTTCCCTGGGAAGATAGTAATCCTCTTTCTTTCCACAGAATTCCATGGACATGTACTACAGCGAAGGCATATATTGAATCAGTCCAAATATTTACTTTCTTTTCTTTGCTCAGTTCTAGTGCCCTTCTTGAGGCCATCAATTCTGCCTTTTGAGCTGAAGTTGTGCAAGGTAAAGAATTTGCTTATATGACAGAGTTTTCTGTTGTCACCGCATATCCTGTGTATCGAATTCCATTCTCCACAAAGCTGCTGCCATCTGTGTACAGCTCCCAGTCAGGAGCCTCCAATGGTGTATCCTTTAGGTCCTCTCGACTGGAGTACACACGTTCAATGGTCGCTAGACAGTCGTGTTCTAGTTGTTCTTCTTCCTGTACAAAACTCAAAAAGACTGCAGGATTGGTCAGGTTAGTTGTTTTCAGAATCACATCATCCTGTTCTGTCAGGACTACTTGATATTTCATCATTCTGCTAGGGGACAGCCAGTGACCCACCTTTTGTTCTAAAACGGTGATTACCATATGTGGTACATATACTGTTATCATCCTTCCCAGGGTTAATTTTCGAGCTTCTTGTATCAACATTACTGTAGCAGCAACCGCTCGAAGGCAAGTAGACCACCCTTTACTTACAACGTCCAGCTGTTTGGAAAAATACCCAACTGGTCTTTTCCAACTTCCCATCTTCTGGGTTAGCACCCCAAGTGCAAGATGTTGTCTTTCATGAACAAACAACTGAAAGTCTTTGGTTAGGTCCAGCAGTCCTAATGCTGGTGCTGTCATCAAAGCCTGTTTAAATTCCCAAAAGGCCCTTTGTTGTTCTGGGCCCCACATAAACGGTACAATCTTTTGGGCTTCATATAATGGCTTTGCTAACAAACCAGAATTCATTATCCAAAGTTGACACCACCCCGCCATTCCTAGAAAAGCTCTCAATTCATGTACATTTTTAGGTTCAGGGATACCATATATTGCCTCCTTTAAGTCAAAAGACTCAATCGTCGTTGTCCCTTTAGAAATCTCAAAGCCCAAGTATATTACAGTTTGGCTCGCTATCTGAGCCTTATCTCTAGATACTTTATATCCACTTAGTCCGAGAAAATTTAAAAGGTCTATTGTTACCTTCACACAAGTGGATCTTGTTTCTTAGCAATCAGGATGTCATCCACATATTGTAGAAGTAAATGTCCAGGCTTCAGTTCTGAATCATTTTGTTTTCACTGTTCAAGTTCCTTTGCTAACTACCAAAGATTGTCGGACTGTTTTTGAATCCTTGGGGTAACCTTGTCCATGTCAGTTGCATCTTCCATCCTGTCTGTGGATTCTCCCATTCAAAAGCAAACAGTTTTCGACTTTCCTTCTCCAAGGGTATGCAAAAGAAAGCATCTTTAAATCAAGCACTGTAAACCACCGATAATTTTCTCTTAATGCAGTTAAGAGTGTATATGGGTTTGCAACAACAGGATGTATATCTTTAACCAATTGGTTTATAGCTCTTAAATCCTGAACTAGTCTGTATTCACCTGAAGGTTTCTTTACTGGCTAGACTGGAGTATTATATTCTGATTCACATTCCTCAAGAATCCTATATTTTAGAAACTTATCAATCAACTTCTTAATTCCTTGCCTCACTTCTAGCTTAATTGGGTATTGTTTAATTCTTATCGGGTTTGCCTGTTCCTTTAATTCTATTGTTACAGGCTGTGCTGCCTTAGACTTACCAGGTATGTCTGTGTTCCAGACTATTGGTATGACAGCCTCATCTACTTCTTGTGGTATCTGCGTTTCCTTCATCTTCTCTTCTATCATCAGTATTTCTCCTGTTTTTGATTCTGGGATTTTTAAGAAAACTTCTCCTTCCTCAAAAACTATCTGTGCGTTTAACTTAGATAGTAAATCCTGCCCTAACAAAGGTGTTGGAGGAAAATGCCAGATCAGTGCTACTGTAGGCTGTACACCTCAGCTTTGTCCCCTGTATAGCCCAAACCAGGACTGCAAGCGCAGTCAGCTGATAGATGCTAGACAATAAAAGTTTAATATTAATAAGATTATGCCTGACAGTTCAAAGGAGCTTTTTAGAACAGGAGACCATGACCTTTAGAAGGCTGAAACGATGGAGATTGTCTATTGTGATTACTCAGAACTGGGACGTATGGAATCTGAAGCAATCATCCTTGAAAGAAGAAGCAAAATAGCAAAGTGATCAAGATACAGAACAACTTGTGAAGCCGACTGTCAGGATAGGAACTGATAGAAGATTTATTGTGGAATCAAGAGATTATGTAATGTTTAGGTAGATACTATAAATATGTGACTGAAAATCTTGTAAGCTTGTCACTCTCTGCGGAGGTGACCCAACGCTGCTGGACCGATTAAAACATGCAAACCTAGAGTAACCCATAAGAGTTCGAGTCTCTTCTTTTACAAAAGGTATCAGTCAATCTGGTATGCATAAAAATTAATGTGTAATTATTTTATTTCCAAATTTTAAATCCAAGGGTTGTAGGAATGGCCTGTTTTCCTCTTTCCCTGTTGCTCCAATTATTTTTGCAGTTTTATTTCCCAGTTTCCCTTTAAAAACTTTTAAGACAGAATACGTTGCTCCAGTATCAACCAGAAATTTAACTCCTTCATCTCCCAGCTTAATTGTAACCAGAAGTTTAGCTGGGCTGCCCTCTGGTCCTCTTCATTCATCTAAAGTCATCATTCTTACTGCTTCTTCTTAGTGTATCTTCAGTTGTAATTTTGGGCAGTTCTTTTTCCATTGTCCCTCCTCCTTACAATATGCACACTGATTAATTCCAAAGGTATTCAATTCTCTATTTTCAAAATTCCTGAAATCCCCTCGTCCTCTAGCTCTTCCTCTTCCTCTTCCTCTTGTTACATTCCCCATTAAGGCAGCTATCAGTTGGCTTTCTTTAATCTTTTCTTTCTTTTCCCTTCTCTGGTCTTCCTCCTTTTCCCGGTTATTGTAAACCTTCCATGCTGTTTCAAGCACCTTATTTAAATTCCTTGAATCCTCTCCCTCTAGTTTTTGAAGTTTTCTCTTTATATCTGGTGCTGATTGCCCCATAAATATTAAAGCCAATTGTTGTTCTGCTTCTGACTCTAATTTCAAATCAGTAAACTTTCTGGCTGATTCTTTCAGTTTCTCTAAAAACACTGAGGGTGATTCATTTTTGTCTTGTTTTACCACATATAATTTAGACCAATTTAAAGCTCTTGGTATTGCATGCTTCACCCCATACAGCACCCACTTTTGGTACTGACTTAACCTCCTATGGCTCTCTGGCATATTCCGATCCCATTGAGGGTCTCCTGTGGGAAAATTCTGTTCCAGTGTTCCAGTAAGTAAATCGTTGGTATGTGCAGATTCTGTCTGTGCCCTTTCAGTTTTTAGCACCATCTGTTTTTCTGTACTGTCTAATAAATTATCTAATATAACTTGTATGTCATTCCAATCAGGATCCTGTGTCTTAATAATTGTTTCTACAACCCTTCCTACCCTTTCTGGGCCCTCCCTATACGTTCATGCAGCTTGTTTCCATGCCATCAAATCCGTAACAGAAAACGGCATTTTCACATGCACTGGCCCCTGCTGCCTTATTCCCTGTCTTAAAGGAGCTATTAATTTGGATTATTGTCTAGTTCTTCAAGATCCTTGTGAATATATTCCCGAAGGTCCTGCCTTTGATAAATCTTCTGCCTCTCTTTCCCTTCAACCACTACTATCTGGTTCAGCTATCTTTAATTCTGGTTCTTCCCGATTTCTCCCTGGGAGGGCTACTTCAAGTTCCAATTCCATTTCATCCTCCCTCGGTACTGTACACCTAATACATCTCTTGCCAATGTCACAAGCAGAACAACAACTTTTACTTTTACTGCTCTCTGAGGTTAATGTCATTATTAGATCATCCCAACTGATCAATATACATTCCTTTTGCCAATCCGTTTGTTGCCTCAGATAAAAGAACAAATCCACATATGGTACCTCATTCCATTTCCCCTCTGTCCTGCAAAACAGCATCAATTGCAATATAGTATTATAACTTAGTGTTCTATTTGTTGGCCACTTTTCCTGATCTTCTAAAACATACTATGGCCACCAATTATTACAATATTCTATCATTTGACGTTTTCGTAAATCTTCATGTAATTTACCTCAATGTGTTAACAAACATCCTAACGGTGAGGGTTTTGGTATCTTTTCATCCAATGTTAAATTCTCTACACATTTACTCTTAAATAATTTCATAAGTCTTGTTGCCATGTTACCAATTTTTTTTTCTTATTTTTTTTTTCTTTTAGTTATTACGTTATATAACGACCAAATCAAACACTTCGTCCTTCTCCAATCAAGCCCCTCGTGGGATGTTGGGACAGTGGATTGGGACTCCACACTCACTTCGTGCACATCTTAATCACCCACTCACACACTCAACAGAACAGATAACATTCAAATTTTCCAAGTTTCAGCAGTTACCCACTTATAACTTAGATGTAAACTTTAAAATCAATATATGCGCATATTACAACAAAAAAAATGTCTAACCTAACAATAAGGCAGACAATAATATCAATATATATTCATATATATATTGTACAACCAAATGTGCACACAACCAAACAAAATGTCCAACCCAGCAATAGCTTTCGCTTATGACTTACGAGCAGACAAAACAAATGTCTGATCCGACAACAGCTTTTGCTGATGCTAAGCAGACCAACCAAATCGGGTACCTTTGAGCCCCAACCCTGCATGGCTATACAACTAAACAATATTTTTTTTAAGGAAGTGCCTTACCTTGTTCCAGGGAACGTTGCGAGGAGCTTTATGGGTTGAGGGCAATGGTTCTCCCTGAGAAATCCTCGGTGCCGGCTGGAGCTCAATCAGCACTTGATCCCCTCCAGTCTCACACGCAAGGTCCCATCTGGGTAACCAAAACTGTCACTGAAAATCGGGAATCAAACCTCTTAACACCAATGTAGCATTAAGAAGCAGGCACTCCTTTATTGCAACGCTGAGTGCTCGGTGGCATCTCCACAAATCAAGCACACCTGTGTAGTATTTACCGTTAAATTTATACACAAAATTACAAGGTCGTACACTCCCAGTTACAATGATTGGTTATAAATTTGCATATTATTGTAATAGTTGCTGTGTCATCCTTCTCTGTTACTACGCTTGCGCAGGGGAAGGGTCTTCACCTGGGCAAGGGTCTTCTTGACCTGTGGGTGTGATTTTTAGTATTATAATGAAGGTAGTTCACTTCAGGACACCTTAAAGGTAAGTTTTGTTGCCAAATTGAAAGGCTGGATATCGGCCTTACCAAGCTGTCCAATAACTCATCCTATACACAATAGAACATAGGTGCTCTGGTTATGGTCTAGAGAATAAGGACTGAGGTTATTATGGTCTATAGCATAGGGACTTCAAGTAACAGTCTCGGATAACAAGCAGCACAGCAATTCATATGTCATTGGTTGATAAGTCCTAACATAATTCTATCATGGAGATTAACTCCTTAAAATCAAAATGCTCTTATAACTAACTGTTACATAAACACAACATATAGAAAGATTCAGTAAAATCTTAAGATAATCTGCAACAATGTGTCTTGCAAATCATTCAAATAAAGAATGAGTTAGATTGGCAGAGCTAGCAGAAAAATGATAAGATAATGATTTAGAGCTATGATAACCAACCTGTAGGTCGGTAACTCCCGTGCAGAATTTAGCCACACTGCCAAAGAATAGTGTCCAAGTCAAAACTGTAAATGGCTTCAGAAGAAAACTTATTCTTGTAGGATTAAATATAATTAATTGTATTTAATATGCAGCCCTCAAATGTATCTTCTGAATCAGGGAGTCTTTATTCTTCTAGATTGCCAGAAATTGTTGGAATAAAAGAAAGGAAAGCTTACTTCATTGCCTATACTGTTTTCAATAGTCCGAGCATTTTCTTTCTAAGGTGTTCCATAGCCACCATTACAGGCAAGTGCCTGAGCTAACTCTGCCTGGCAATGCTTAATGTGCTATGCTGATTCTCCTTCATGCTCAGAGCATGGGATTAAATACTTTATAACCACAGGAAAATGTACTGATCCCACTATCCCAGAGAACACAATGACTTTGATCCTCCACTCCAATAACTTTCTTGCCAAATAATCCTAGACTCACACTGAGAATTTCCCTCCATTGCATTTGCCACTGGGTGTAGCCATATACTGATTATTGGAGGGGATAGAAGAGCAACCATATGCATCCAGGTGGAATGACCTTAGATATTAAGAGAACAAGCAAGAGAAAATCTCTCTATTCATGGTAGAGCTCACAGCTCTGCTTCAGCAGCAGGCTGCCTTGAATGCTTCCTCCAAAAAGCTCTATTCTGCATCAGACTTCAGCAGCAAACTCCTGTTTGTGTATAGAGAAATAAATAGCAATCTTTCTCTAGTCCTGGCCAATGAATCCCCCAAATATACTAATGAAAGAGAACTAATACTGTTGCTTCAGTGTTAGAAGGGAGTTTGTGACCAGGGTCTTCAGCTTACAGGTCACTTTGCCTATATAGGTGTGAAAGAATGTGATCTTCCTTTAACTTCTCATAAGTATCAAGTTTATTTTGGTGATTGCCCCAATTACATGTATACCTCACATTTCCAATCATTCTATTATAATTTAACTATGTAAATTAATAGTGTAATTTGACCACACATTAATAAAGTTAATAATAATTTCAATTCAGTATCATGAACCAATAACCCTCATCTCAAATATTTTACAACCTAGGATAAATAGACTATTTAAAAAAAAAAAAATTTAAGGAAAAATAGTATGGTTACTTTTCACCAAGTCTGCTTAAAATCTAGGTTTTCTATTTAATTTAAGGATGTGGCTGGTTCATAGGACATCATTCAGAAGGAAGAGAGAGACAAACAGTTCTTCCAAATCCAGAAGCTTCACAATAAAAAAGAAAGTTAAAGAAGGGAAAGCTGGGGACAGGGAAACAAATAAAAGCAAAAATTACCATGGATAGATAGAATGATTATCAGAGTTGCCAATACTAGATTCAATGCATTGCTTATTGCACATGCTTTTGTCTTTTGGGAGATAAATTAATAAACAGGGATACTGGAGAGTCTCTTCCATACCTTTGAGGTTTCCCAGTACTGCAGGTCCAATGGGTCATTGACTGACTGTCCTCATGACTCTGTTTTCCCACTTATGGTGCCAAGAAATTTTTGACTAAGGTTTTAAAAGCTTAACGAGGTATTTTACTTGTTTTTGCAGGTGCCATAATTTTCTGCTTTTTGGCAATTGCTGAGATAACACAAAAAGATAGTTTTCATAGAGATTCAGTCCTGAGCCAAACCTGAAATTCACATTATTTTATGCATCCAAAGTTCAGTGGGCTTCCCTGATCTGAGCCTTCTGGGTTTTTAGACTTGACACCATCACTGCCAGATTTATGGCACAAACACTGAAATTTGTGAGTCTTTGAACTCCTGGTCTGGAGACCCAGAGGCCACCATTGCTAAATATGTGGTGACTTCTGCTTGATGTGGCCTCTCCTGGGCGTAGTCAACTGGCTCGTACATACATGATTAATAGTAGGCCCGTCTGTTATTTCACTTGAAATTTAGAAAAAAGATGTGAATATCTATAGTGAGCAACAGGAGAGAATTTGAGAAACAGAGGATGTTACAGACAGTTGGTGGAACATGGCCTTGGGAGAAGGGATAGATGCCATAAATATGTCAAGCTGGGACATAACAAGATAAACCCAAGGAGAAACAAATGGTTAATGAGAACTAAGTGTGAACTATCTGAATTAGCATACTAAAAGATCCACCCTCGAGCAAAGAGAGCCCCCTACTAACAAAGCCCCCTCCCCACAGAACATGCCCTGTGAAATAAAAAGAATGCTGTACCTTTAAATGGAGAAAAGACTTGTAAGAACCAATGATAAAGTAAGTGTAACTGAACGCAATTGTAAACAATTGTTCAAAGTGTATAAATGTAAGGGACTAAAATAAGTTGACCTTGTAGAGAAACAAGGCTGAATTGGCAGAGCTGTTAGTGTACAGATAAGCGGCCAAATTTGGCAGTGAAACCGCAAGCATGTGAACAGCTCGTAATGAGAAACTGCTTTGCTACACGTAGACAAATTCCCAGGTGCTCTGCCGCATGTAGGCACATTCCAGGGCAGAACTTGGGTAGATAAGCGATTGTACATAACCAGCACTTATGTATGCAATAAACGATCTCACTTCTTCGCTGACTTGGGGTCCGTGCCTTCATACGCCACATATAAAGCGTTTTACTATGTGTTAAGAGGGGTGCTAGCTTTGTGGATTTACCACCTAGCACCCACCTCTGAGCAGACCTACAATAAACAAATACCTGGACTCGGTATGTGAATTGGCAGTGCGCACTGGGTAACAAACTCCATTTGTGAGACAACAGTTTCTGGTGACTCTGGTGGGACAGCCGTAGTGCCTTGCCCGGATTGACTGACCGCTCCAGGCAAAGGGGCTCGGCCAGACAAATTCCAGTGCGCACGGACCTTTTGATCGGGGCCTTGTACTTCGTACAACCAGCCCCAGAGCCAGGACGACCAGCGACTTAATGGTGCAACACTTTTTAGAGGTATTTCTTGGGTGAAAGCGGGGTGATTGAGAACTGAAAGAGAAGCAGCAGGATTTTGGGTTTGGGCTCTGCATAAGAAACATCAAGACGATATGCAGCAGGAGCTGTTTCTACGCTTTAGTGACACGTGTCTTGGGTTTTGGTATTGCGTACACATTTTCACACTTGCTTTTTTTGGATATGTGTGTGAAAACTTGGGCTTGAGGTGTATGCATTTGTAATTATAGTGTATGAAACATTGGGTAAATTCTTTTGGATACCAAAATGGGTTCCTCTGCTTCTGTAGAAATTACCCTTTGCTCTCCCCTCAGATGCATCCTAAAGAATTGGAATAAGTTTGGAGAGGACCCTATGACAAAGGATAAACTGAAGCGATACTATAATAAATGGTGGCCACAATATGATTTAGATGATGGGGAAAATGGCCTGAAAATGGATCTTTAAAATATAATACTATACTACACTTGATGTTATTTTGTAGAAGACAGGAGGAGTAGGATGAAATTCCTTATGTTGATTTGTTCTTTGCTTTAAGAGATGATTGGGTTTGTAGGAGAAAATGCAACTTAATAGATTCAAAACATCAGAATGGAATATTTTCATTGTCTAAAGAAACCAAGAAAAAGAATGGAAAGTCTAAGTCTTGTGGTGCTAAATGTGACGGTGAGTGGGACAGAGAAGCTGAAGAAGACGTCCATATGTTGGTACCCTCCCCCGACTAGGAAAACAAGGAAGGTTAGAAAGTCAATTTAATGAAAAAGTTGTTTCCGATACTAGTCCAATTTCAAGTAGAACTAGAGGACCACCCACCCCCCCCCCCCCCCCCGATATTACAGGCCCCTTTGAGAGAATCAGTGGGGCCTGAAGGGGAGGTAGTGTATGTACATGTTCCATTCACTACCTCAGACTTATTAAATTGGAAGCGAGAGACTGGATCATACCGTAGCAACCCTGATAGAATGTATAGCATGGTTAAAACAGTGATATTAAGACACAATCCTAATTGGGGAAACATTCAAGCTTTGTTGGAATATTTTTTTACATATGAGGAAAGGAAGGCAGTGTTGGAAAAGGCCCGAGAAGGAGTAATTAGAAAACTGAGGGTTTGGACTTAAAAGTCACGGGAACTCCAAATCCTGATTAATTTCTCCCCAAGGAGGATCCGAAGTGGGACCCAAATAGAATCAGAGGATTAGATCAGTTGAAAACGTATCAAAGGTTGATTTTATATGGGATTCAGAATGGAGTAGAGAAACCTAAGAATCTTGCCAAATTGTATGAGGTGAAACAAGGAGAAAAGGAATCTCCCTCAGCCTTTTATGAGAGACTGTGTGAAACGGTTCATAAGTGGACAGATTTGGACCCTGAAAGTGAGGGAAATGTAATGCTATTTAATATGCTCTTCGTTGAACAGTCTGCACCAGATATAAGAAAGAAACTTCAAAAAGTAGAAGGGGCAGACGGGATGGTGATTTCACAACTGATGTCTATTGCCTATAAGGTGTATAATAACGGACAAAATAGAAGGGATAAAAAGAATCAAGCTAAATTAACAGCTGCTCTAGCTAATGCTAATGGCCAAGGATGGGGAGAAGGAGTAAGTGCCCGAAGACGAGGAGGATTGAGAGGACAAAGTCGGGGACGAGGACGTGAATCGCCCCTCTAAAACGACCAATGTGCTTATTGCAGAAAAGAAGGACATTGGAAGAGAGAATGCCCACTGCTTATGAGTGGACAGAACAGGGAATCAGAAGGAGCTGTAGGACTTATGGCAGAAATAGGTTTAGATTGAAGGGGACCAGGGGACAATATTAAAATTTCCCCAGAGGATCCCCTGGTTCCAGTTCAGCTGGGGAACGAAACTATTGATTTCCCGGAGGATACAGGAAAGACATATTCCGTTATAACTAGTTGTAAAGGTCTTTTAAGTAATAGCTATATGCCGATTGTGGGGTCACGGGAAAGCAAGCTTTGAAACCATTTTTAAAAGCGATGGAATGCAAAATTGGAAGTAAAACTGTAGCTCATTAATTCCTCTATATGCCAGTATGTCCCTTACCCCTCTTAGGGCGAGATCTGTTGTGTAAATTAAGAGCACAGATAGCTTTCTCTGATAAGACAATACAGCTACACCTGCCAAAGGTAACAGCTTGGAAGGCTCAAATCTGTTTATTGACGGAGAAACAACGGAGAGATGCAAATACCCCGGAGGAAATCTTGGATGCTGTAATACCCACCGTATGGGCAACTAACAGACCTGGAAGAGCAAAGAATGCAGTACCGGTAAAGGCTGAATTAAAAGCCAGAGCCCAACCAGGAAGAAAAAAGCAATATCCTATTAAGTTAGAAGCTCGTTTGGGTTTAGAACCACTAATAAATGGTTTTATTCAATATGGACTATTGAAGGAGTGACAATCTGAATATAATACCCTGATCTTGCCAGTTAAGAAACCCTGGACTCAAGAATACCAATTGGTGAAAGATTTGATGGAAAATAATCGAATCACAGTCAATGTACAGCCTGTGGTTCCAAACCCTTTATGCCTTGTTATCATCTTTACCTAATAACAATGTCGATTTTACAGTATTGGATTTGAAAGATGCCTTCTTTTGCGTACCCCTGGAGGAGGAGAGTCAAAAGCTTTTTGCATTTGAATGGGAAAACCCAACGACAGGACAAAAAGTTCAACTCTGCTGAACTGTGTTACCCCGGGGATTCAAGAATAGCCCTACTCTGGTAATGTATTGGCCAAAGAATTGGAAGATTGGCAAGGTAAGATTCTTTGATTACCTTGCTTCAATATGTAGACGATATTCTACTGGGAGCCATGACGCAACAGGAATGTCAGGCAGCCACCATTAGCTTACTGAATTTCTTGGGACTTGCTGGGTACCAAGTATCACAGAAAAAAAACACACAAATTGCTCAGCTTCCCATAGAATATCTGGGTTTTGAGATTTTGCAGGGCGGGAGAAGATTGGGAGCAATATAAAAAGAGGCGATATGCCGCATAGCCCCTCCGAAATCAAAGAAAGAATTAAGAGGATTTTTAGGAATGGCCGGGTTGTGTCACCTGTGGATACCAAATTTCAGTCTAATTGCTAAACCGTTATATGCTGCTATCAAAGGGCCTGAAGAAATTCTTGAATGTTGTAAAAGCTTTGACACTATAAAATTGGAACTTATGAGGGCCCTGGGATTGCCAGACTTGAGTAAGCCATTCACTTTATACGTATATGAAAAACAACATGTGGCCTTCAGAGTTCTAACTCAAACCCTTGGAGACTGGAAAAGGCTGGTGGCATACTTCGCTAAGCAATTAGATGAAGTGAGCAAGGGATGGCCAGCATGCCTCAGAGCAGTGGCAGCAACGGTCTTCTTAATTACAGAAGCTCAAAAACTGACTTTGGGACAGTTGATGGTTTTGTGCCTCATGCTGTTTTGGCAGTATTGGAGCAGAAGGGCCATCACTGGTTGTCCCCAAACTGATTGATTCAATATCAGGCATCCTTGATCAAACAAGATGATATCACTTTGAAGGTGGGAACCTGAAGCTCAAGGGTGCAATGACTGCACTGACAGCCCTGAAGCCAACATCTGCCTCTCTGCACATGCAGGAAGATAGACTGGTCACACAGTTTGTGCCCATGAATGACTCCCCAGCCTGAGTGATGGGAAGTGGGACCTTCATCACCAGCGATGAGGAGGAGGTGGTGGTGGCAACACCAAGTCTCCAGAGAAACTGAGTAACTCCAGAAGAGGCTGGCAAAGAAAGGCCTGGGGCTGCAAGGGAAGCAGCCCCATGCTGCTTGCCCCTTCCCAGGCCAGCGATGTCCCAGCACTCATAGCCACCAGGGACAACCCAGGGGGGTCACTTCCCATAGGAACACCAAGGTCACCCTGGTGGGTCATATTCCATGGGGTCACCATGGTCACCTGAGAGACTCACATGCCATGGAAGTCACCATGGTCACACCTTAAATGGGTCACATCCCACACGGTCACCAGGGACACCCCAGCAACCACAGGGTCATTGGGGATGCCTGGGGCAGGGGAAACAGAAAGACAGACACCCTCCTACTAGCAGGAAGTGAACCTCACCAGTAGGGTGCAGACCAGCAGCCCCCAAGGAGTCCTTGCAGGGGTGGATAGGGCCTCACGGGGCAGCCTGCTTCAGGTGCCTCACAAAGGGGACCGATAGCTTCCTTCCCTGCCATGCTAAGTAGAACCCTACAGCCATCCTGGTGTGGAACATCCCATCAGTGCCAAGAGCACCCTGCTGGCTCCTCTAAGCACTCAGATGGCATCTTCAGAGCATCTCCCTCAGACGCCTCTGCTAGTAGTACCAAGGCCCAGACAGGGAAAGTACTCATAACGCCTTAACAGCAACCCTGGTTCTTAACTAATTCATCAGGGTCCTGTTGATCTCAGGTTGCAAAACAGTGAGTGCAGCCATCCCCAGTCTCCCCCAGGGCTGCAGGACAGTAGGAAGAGACTGGTGCCTGTCTGGGGACGTGTAGAGGAATGAAGGTGGTGGGTTGATTAGCACTGATAATATGCAGCTGTGGCCTTGCCTCAAAGGCATAGGTTGATTGACCTGGATGATGTGCAGCTGTAGCTCATTCCTGCTAAGTAGTTAAATAGCACTGAGGATTGTGGGAGAGGGGGTTAGATAGAGGAAGGAGAAACAGCCTGGACAGTAGAATGAGACTGATGGTAAAAAGCCTTGTTGCAACCTATTAGTTTGTTTGTGCTGCAACAGGGAAGGTTCTCCACCACTTGACCTTTCCCCAGCCCTTTTGGAGGTCCTTCCTCACCTTTTTGGCACTGCACTACCCTCACCTCTCCCTGCTTGCCACCATGCTTTGCCATAATGCTAGACATAGCTTGGTCATGCCCAGCCATCCCCTGCCAGACTCCTGCCACCACCTGATGTTTAAATTGCCTTGCGTTGAAAACAGTAATGAAAAAAGCCCACCACCAAACCCCCCAAAACCCTGACTTCTTGTGTCTTTGTAGATTGAGGCCCTTGCAGATTTGCAGTCCATGTGCTTCCCCCCCCCCCCCAACAGGACCCCATTGCTCGCTGTGGGATGATGAGATAATGAGGAAGGATGGCATCATGACCACAAAGCATGATGCAGCCCAAGATGCTGCCATGCAAAGTCAAGTCCTACGTGCCTGTGGGATACAGTCCACGTACTTCCTCACTATGACCTCCCCCTCCACTTCCTCTCACTGCATCCGCACTCCTCTGCTCCTCTCCTACGCATGTGGAGTTGGAGTCAATCATGACAGCCCTGCAAAGGGGCACAGGGCATGCACACAGCACCCAGACCCAGGGTAGGGGCAGGGAGCAGCTAACACTGGGACCTTCCCAAAGCACGGAGGCCCCAGAGAATAGAAACAGGTCATAAAGTGCAAAAATACTTTGTTGTTGTCAAGTGCAAAACCCTTTTTCCCGTTTCCTCTATTTACTTTTCCTTTATACCCCTTGGAGTCAGCCAGTGCATCTGCAGGGCGATCTCTGGTGAGGAAGAGCACGGTGTCCTAACCCTCAAAGGGAGACTTCTTATTTCTGGCTTATTTGCACTCTTAATACCAAAGGTCACCCTAGCAGCTTTCCCTCTCCCACCAGTAACCAACACCCTTCAGTGGCACGCCCGCAACCAAATGTGTGCATACTGAGAGGAGGGACTCAGCACATAACTGTGGATGCATGGGATAAACTTGTCTCCATGTTTAGAGCCAGTGTGGTCATCAAACACATCCTGCTCTGTGCTAGTTTTGCTTTCCCTAATGCCACCTGGAAATAAAGCAGGATCTTCAAGGTGGTGTTAATTTAGCAACGGGAGGATTACGGACTGCAGGTTGGCGGTGACACATGGAACTGCTCTCCATCACAGGGCTTCCCTGAAGTCAAGGAGACAGTGGATGGATTCAGTCCTTAGGTCAGCATGGTAATAGATGGATGCTCAAGGAGGACAGCACTCATGCCCAAACACCCTGTCCCACCACTTCCAGCATGTCCTCCTCTTTACGAGCTGCTCACACCTATAGAGAAAGCACTGAGAGCCCCAAAGGGAGCACTTTTTGGCAGGAAGGGACAAGCCTCCTTCCATTTCCATGCAAGGTCATTGCCACCAATGCATTTCTTCTTGCAGCCTTTCATGCCTAAAGCTCCTGCAGCAAATCTGCTGAGCAGCTGTGGGGGACTTTCCATCTCCAGGGAGGCTTTTGGTTTTCTCTCCCATTTAGAACAAGCAGCAAAAGTCACACTCTCCTCCCTCTGTGTATGTTTATATGTTGGGGCTTTTGCTGTGTTGAATGATTATACTGAACTTTGAAGCAAGTGGAAAAATACTGAAGAAATAAGACGAGGGCACGATCAGAGCAGTGGAATGAAGAGGGAGGAACAGTTTGCAGGTGCTTGCACAAAACCAAGGCCAGCAGGACGCGATAAGAGGAGCTGGGAAACAACAGAAAAGAGCCTACGTGCCTGAAGAAGTAGAAACAGAGATCTTGCCAATAAACATTTGTTAACCAATCATATTATTATACGCTTGTAGAATAGCCAATCATATTATCACACGCTTATAGAGTGCCTTATAAAAGTGTACCTGGTTTGTACAATAAACGGATCAGATCTTGAACTCCATGAGTATTTGAATCTGACTCCCGCTCGCCCAGAATGCCCGCAGCATCTGGTGACCCCGACGTGTGGATCGGTCGAAGAGTCAGGAAGATTCATTAAGGATCGTGTTACAAGCTGCGGAGCCGGCGAGGATCCTGCTGCCAGCGGAGAGAGAGCTGGGCGCCCGAAGAAAGGCGGAACGTGCACGGCTGACCGGTGAGTCAGGAAACTTAAGCAGGATGGGGATCACTGCATCAGCGGTGGAGAAAGCAATCATAGACAGTTTAGTGAAATTAGCAGAGAAAACTGAAACGTCAGTCTCACGGCAGGCAGTAATTTATCTGCTATGTTGGAGTCGCCGCCGTGGTTTCCTTGCTTCTATGCAAGATGTATATAATAATGAAACATGGAAGAAAGTGGGAGAGGACTTGTGGGAATCTGTGCAAGTCGGGACTAAGGGGGTAAAGACTTTGGCTCGCACGTATCGGGCTGTACGGGGTATGGCCGCGCAGTTACACGGCGAGGTGCAAGTCGCTGCAGCTGTTAAAGCTGCAGTGCGGCCTCCCGGCGATCCTACTGCTCAGTCGGAGGAAGAGCCAGAGGGGCAATCTCCGTGTGAAAATCCCCCCGATTATACATCTAAAGCTTATCCAGTAATGACTACTGCTGAACGAATAGCGTGGGGATTAGATGATGAATTACCATCCTGGTGTCCTGATAAGGAACAAACGGCAAACGGCAGACAGACATTAATACCGGCAATTGCGAGTACTGGATGTAAAACTGCTGGGGTGGGAACGGCACAGCTCCACCAGCTCCTAAATAAAGCATGTTTGTCTTTGCAAAGGTGAAAGTTGAGATCTGACTTCCTGACCAGTGTTAAAATGCACCATGGCCTCTGGCTACTTTAAGATGATTGTGTGACTTTGGACAAACCTGGTAGGAGCAATGCTGAAATCAAGTTGTAAGTTATATTTCATCCTGAGACTGATGTTTCTGGCATTACATAAAGTAATTTTGATATGGAGAAATAGTGTGAAATGGGGACAATGGACATTGATTGTGATTGTATGTCTGCTCAAGGAATGTGGGTATGGTGACTAGTCATGGGTGCAGTGTCTGGTCACATAGGCACACAGCTTTGAGGAGACAACTACAGTTTTGGGGAGACGCCTGCCCTTCTTCCTCTAACAAAAGGGGCTATTTTAAAAAAAAAAAAAAAAAAAAAAAAACAAAAAAAAATAAGGATGAGAGATATTCCAATGCTATCTAGAGGGAGGGAGTGCTAAGTTTCCTTGCTGGAGAAGATCGGATGGTCACAAGAACATGAATCACCTACAAACCTGCAAGACCACCACATTCCAGGAAACGGACTGATAAGCTAATTAACATACGAAGCGGGGTTTAGGTAACGAATATGTATAGGCGTTAATTGAATATTCATTTGTTTCATTGTATAAATGTGGGATGGTTTGTCACTTCGGGTATGCACGCTTGTGGAGGAGCGATCCCCCGTGCATCTGCGCGCAATAAACATGCCTACTTTATAACTTTCGAGTTATAGAGTCAAATTCCGCACGTCAGTTTTGACGAGCCAGGCAGGAGGATTTCTGCTCGGCTGAGGGACCAGCTGGGGAGCGGACGCTCCTAGGCGCGCCCCGGGAGATTTCCTCGGAGGAGCCTCCTCTTCTCAGCTGTTCACCCGGGAGCAGAAGCGAAACCCCTGGATCCACGGATAAAACGGTATGTTTAGTAACGGGGCGGCTGGTGAGACGCACGGAGACGTCCGGCGCGCAGCGCAGTCCCCAGGAGGAAAAAAAAAAAAAAAAAAAGGGGGGGAAGCTAAAAACTTCCTTTAGGTTGTCTTAACAATTGGGGAATTCCTAGAATGTAACAACTGAAATAGCGCTCTGTGTCTTGTTTGTTCTATGTGTTGTCTTGTTACATGTTCAAAACTTGGAGTTATGAAATGTATGATGAAAAATAATAATATTCTGGTAATTCGTGGCAAATAGCGGAAAACTTAACACTCTGCTTAAGACCAGGAAAAATGTGGGGTTTTTTTTTGTTTGTTGTTTGTTTTTTGGCAATTGTTCATTGAAATGCATACTTTGTGAACTGCCAGTGTTCCTAAAAGTTGTACATAAGTGCACGGTACCGTATAACATACTGCTTGTGTGACTGAGGGCTGCCCGGAGAGTGTGAATGGTGTGATTGAGATGCGCATTTTGATTTTCAGTGTATAGCTTAATTATTTTGACTGAGTGTGAGTGCAAGAGTGCTTGAGACATGCGTTTGAGTGCAATATGAGCAAGGAGCTCTATCCGTGTTTCCGACCTTGGGTGGCTAAGGCGGCCGGAGAAAAAGTAATTAAAATTGTAAAATGGGAAATGGAAGGAGTAAGCCCTGTGAAAAATCGCCCTTGGGTTGTATATTAAAACATTGGAGTGATATCGTAGGACATGGTGGTACCGAAAATAGAAGGAAATGGATTAAATATTGTAATCAGTGGTGGCCTTTGTATAAATTGGGGAGTGATGCGAAATGGCCTCAGGAGGGAGGAACGTTAGATTATAACACTCTCCTGCAATTAATGTTGTTTCTATGTCACTTGTAAGCAACTTATAGCATCCTTACCCCCTGGGGCATCCATAGCTCAAATGATAGAGGCATGCGCAAGGGCTCCTTTGGTTGAGGAAGAGGAAAAGGCAAAAATACATGCCAGTGCTCTAGCAGTAGCTCTAAACAACAACAAGGTACAAGGCCGAGGGGACCGGGGTCTTAAGCCAAAATGTTATCAATGTGGACAGGAAGGTCACTTTAAATGTGACTGCAAAAAGAATCTAGGAGGAAAGTCTCTGTTGAATGGAAATTGTTTGCATTGTCAAAAATTTGGTCATAAAGCGGCCGATTGTCGCTCAAAATTTAGAAAAGATGGTACACCCCTCTTTGTTCCGGGAAACGGGAACAGCCGCGTTCTGAGGGACGCGGCCAAGAAATATCCCCAGAACCCAACAAAATTCATGGTTGCCTTGGCGAGCTGTATTCAGCCACCAGAGGAAGCGCAGGAGTCGATTTGGCCGTGGCAGAACCTGTAAATATCACTGATGAAAAGGTACATGTACTTCCTTCTACAGTTAGTGGTCCTTTGGGTTATGGTTTATCTGCACTCCTTATAGGACGCTCTTCTGCGTCAAAAAAGGGGATTTTTGTTCTTCCTGGTTGTATTGATGCCGATTATACCAGACCTATTGGAATTATGGTAAAAGTTTTTTCTCCACCTGTTCATATTCCAGCAGGAAGAACTATTGCACAGCTCATTCCATTCCAAGCTACTGTCCCTCAAAAAGGAGAAAAGGACAGGGGTCAAGGTGCATTTGGCCCAACGGGTATGCCTAACATTGCCTTTTGTCAACTTATTGGTGCCGAGCGGCCAAAATGTAATGTTAAGATATCTGGTCCACAAGGTGTTAATCTTCCTAATGTTTCAATGATGATTGATACTGGTGCTGATGTTACTGTTCTTCCCTTTTCAGTTTGGCCTACCATGTGGGAATTAGATAGTGCGGGTTCAACCATTTCAGGCATTGGGGGAAGTCGTCTGACACAGGTCAGTAAAAACTTCATTCTTTTCACGGATCAAGAAGGACATCAAGCATGGGTAAAACCTTATGTCCTACACACATCCTTGTCCTTGTTAGGTAGAGATGTACTTTCCCAATGAGGAATGAGAATCTCTACAGATTTTTGATTGGGGCCATTGATAGCAGCTCTTGCCCAACCTTAAAATTAAAATGGAAATCAGAAACTCCCGTATGGGTTGATCAATGGCCCTTACCTCAAGAGAAGCTGCAACACATTCAAGAATTAGTCCAAGAACAATTGGATTTAGGCCACATCAGACCTTCTGTTAGCCCATGGAATACACCCATTCTTACAATTCAAAAGAAATCAGGAAAATGGAGATTATTACATGATTTAAGAGCAATAAATGAAAAAATGGTTGACATGGGTGCCCTTCAGCCTGGGCTGCCTTCTCCCACTATGTTACCACAAAATTGGGACCTATTAATTATTGATTTAAAAGATTGTTTTTTCACTATTCCTCTGCATGAGGATGATTGTGAAAAATTTGCATTTACAGTACCAGCTATAAACCGTGCCGCTCCAGCAAAAAGGTATGAGTGGGTTGTACTACCTCAGGGTATGAAAAACTCCCCAACAATATGTCAGTGGTTTGTGGATTTAGCTCTACAATCTTGGAGAGAGAATAATCCTAACCTTATTACCTATCATTATATGGATGATCTCTTAATAGCCAGCCCTCACACACTAGCCCCTGAAAAAGAACAGGAACTTATACAGAGTCTGCATACCTTTGGATTGGTTATAGCAAAAGAAAAGGTACAAAAACTAGCGCCCTGGAATTATCTTGGTCTGCGCATCTCAGAAACAAGAATCCAGCCACAAAAAATTCTTAGTGTCCCACCTGTGAAAAATTTGTCCTTGGCTGACTGGTGGATTCAGATTTCTGAGTGTTTTGCAGTGGCAACCCTAGGTATTCAATTAGATAATCATTATCCCAATCATCCCTTATTTAAAACTTCCTTAGTATTGGAGGAAAAATCTTTACAGCAACAAAATCCTATAAAAAATGCACTTACGGTTTTTACCGACGCTAGTAGCAAAACTCAAAAGTGTGGCTATGCCTATAGGGATGACAGGAACAATTGGATTTCTCATATAGAACAAATGGAAGGTTCAGTTCAAGTTTTGGAATTAAGAGCAGTGTTAATGGTGTTTCAGGAATTTCGCAACGTCCCTCTTAATGTTGTAAGTGATTCTAAATATGTTGTTGGTATAGTTTCGCGTCTTTCGCGTTCCCTTTTAGGGTCTTTTACGAATGACAGACTTATGGCCCTAGTTATTCAGATGTGGAATGAAATAAATTTTAGACAATTCCCTTGGTGGATTACGCATATCAGAAGTCATCTGGATTTACCTGGTGTCTTATCAGAAGGTAATGCTTACATAGACACTCAGGTGGCATCCCCAGTATTACAAAATTCTCCTCTAAAACAAGCAACAGAGTCACATGCCTTTTTTCACCAATCTGCCCGGTCTCTCCAAAAACAGTTTGGTCTGTCTCGTCAAGACGCTAGGACTGTCATACTTAAATATGTCCATGTCCAGCATTGGATGTCAGCCATGGCTGTGCTGGGCCACCCAGATATGGTAAAAACAGATAATGCCCCTGCATATCTTAGTGCCAAAATAAAGACCTTTTTGCTGCAATGGCAGGTGAAGCACGTTACAGGAATTCCGAATAATTCTGGTGGTCAGGCAATTATTGAACATGCCCATCAATCATTGAAACATTACCTGTCTGTTTTTCGAAAAGAGGGGGAGAGGAGTCCTCATGTAATAGTGGCAAAAGCATGCTATGTACTGAACTGGTTGAATCCCAGAACGGAATGTACTGAACAGCCGATTTTCTATCACTTTTCTAACAATCCCAACGATTTTTCGAATTGTGACATAGCTGTCCAGGTATTTGACCCTGTCTCAAATTGTTGGTCAGGACCTCATAATTTATTAACGTGGGGTCGGGGTTATGCATGTATCTCCACAGGGGCAGTGACCAAGTGGATTCCAGCAAAATGGGTTCGCCCGTGGATTGAAAACCGACCCACTGAAAAGAAAGAGCAGGGTGACTACGACAGGATTGACTCCTAAATGAACAGGAGGGATCAGTGGGCTCAGTGGGCACAGCATCGAGAAAGGTTATTCCGACCGCCACGACCAAATGAAGAAAAGCGGCTTGTAGATAAGTTAACATACATTATTCTGCCCATCTTGCAGCAGTTACCTCGGGAGATACAATGTCAATTACCCTCCGGTGAATTGTCTTTGTTACACTGTGACCGTATTGTGCGTGCGTTGCAGGATCTTTTTGGGCAAGGACCGATAGAAACAGAAAATTCTTGTCCTATATGTGTTACTTCTTGTAATTCAACAGTTACTCTATATTGTGGATATTGTAAAAGGGTTGGAGCATATAGGCGGAAGGTTTTCCTACGTTTTGGTTCCGGCGGTTTTTCCCTTCTTACTGGGATACATGCCCCTACTTTTTCAGGTATAAACAAGGCCTTACAATCTTATGAAGCCTTCGAACAGATACTTTTAGCAGAACATCGAAACGAACTCATCTTCTGGGTTCGCATTATCAGAAAAAGTTTTGAATCTCATATAATACAACATCATTGTAAATGTGAACGATGGCATTATTTTTAGGAATAGGCCTAATGAATATTGCTTTTGCTTCTGCTTTGCATAGTATATTGTTGTTTGTTATTCTTTTGTTACTTTTAGTGCCTTGTCTTTTACAATGTTTCCAAA
This sequence comes from Falco naumanni, assembly GCF_017639655.2. Lineage (NCBI taxonomy): Eukaryota > Metazoa > Chordata > Aves > Falconiformes > Falconidae > Falco > Falco naumanni. The sequence continues at coordinate 25,732,061 of NC_054079.1, forward strand.
GCTGTATGGAACGCAGTATTAATGCTGTATTTAAAAAGAAAGGGGGAGGTGTTGGGGCTTTTGCTGTGTTGAATGATTATACTGAACTTTGAAGCAAGTGGAAAAATACTGAAGAAATAAGACGAGGGCACGATCAGAGCAGTGGAATGAAGAGGGAGGAACAGTTTGCAGGTGCTTGCACAAAACCAAGGCCAGCAGGACGCGATAAGAGGAGCTGGGAAACAACAGAAAAGAGCCTACGTGCCTGAAGAAGTAGAAACAGAGATCTTGCCAATAAACATTTGTTAACCAATCATATTATTATACGCTTGTAGAATAGCCAATCATATTATCACACGCTTATAGAGTGCCTTATAAAAGTGTACCTGGTTTGTACAATAAACGGATCAGATCTTGAACTCCATGAGTATTTGAATCTGACTCCCGCTCGCCCAGAATGCCCGCAGCATTTATATGTATGAAAAATAAAATTGAAAAGGAATGAACTCGTTTCAGAGCAATCAGAGGCAAAGCTTTAAAGAGAAACTACCTCAGAACATGGGATGCTGTCAGTCCTCTCATACCAACTCTGTTGTCAATCTAGTGATGAGCCAAGTGGTCCCTCTGCCTTCACAGTCTGTGGCCACTCTGCCAGCTTTCACCAAGACATGATTTCAGTCTGCCCCACTTCTCAACCAGCACAACCTGTGTAGGTACCATTAATATGGAGAGGTAGGGCATGTTTCACACCGCCATGATGCAGCATGCAGGCCTGAAATGGAAATGGTCCAGCCTCTCCCAGTGATGCTCTGGTGGCTGGAGACTGCCAGTACTCATCAGAACACCCCAAAATGGGCATATCTTGGCAGTGTTTGTGCATGTGTGGGGTAGGGGCACAGCCTGCTCCCATACTCCTGCTAGCTCCTGAGGTCTGGGCTGTGATGATCTACCCACAATATAGTCTCATACATTTGTGTCTTTTTTCTTAAACAGACATTTTGAAATTAAACCCAAATCATATTCTCAATATTTCCTTGTTATAGCAAAGACATGGCCCCAAAATCCCCAACCAAACACACCTAATCTCTTATTCATACAAATCACTGACAATTCAAAATGTAGAGGAGATCCTATACTTTATTAAATGTTGAACATACCATCTGCCTTTTCCCAATGTAGAGTTCTAATCTTTACAGTGAATAAAAGTTAAGCCATAAAATTTGCAAAGGAGGTTTCACAAAAGATACTACATTCTACTTTGGTTCAGTCCCTGCTTTCTGTTATTAATTCAGTTTGCCTTTCGCCCTAAATTCCCCAATTAAAATATTTTCCCTTTTAAATCTGCTTTGTAGGATTTAGGGGCACTAAGTGCTTCTTGATCCAACTGGAGATTATTCAAACAAGGTACTTCCAAATCCCAGCACAGAGTAAATATTGTTCAGAATAGTCTGAAAATCTTCTAACCATGCAAAATAGCTCCTGTTCCAACTGAAGAGCATTGTGAAAGTACAGGGGAAACACTGCAGCACTGAGGGACAGCTCAGGGCCAGACCAGGAGTCCCAGGTCACCATGCTGGTGTCTAGCAAAGCTCCTTTGGATTCCCTAATTCCCCTGTTAGACTTGTGATTCACAGCAAGTGACTGATAATGAGCCCTGCATGGATTACCAGATTGCTGGCTCAGCTGCAAGGCATGCCAGGAAAGTGCCAAGTGTCCCCCACATGGGATTTCCCATTTTTTTTTCAATCCCACATCTGCTATATTGACTATATACAAAAATTATGACAAAGTGCAGATGAGGCGTAGGGAATGGGGGAAATAGGAGGCAGCCAGACCCTGAAAAAGATCTGGCAGACCAGCAAACAATGATGAATTCCAGAAATGGAATTTAAATTCTCAACAAAGATAGCAAGACAGAAAATAACCATAGTCAACATCCAAGGAAGGACTTCTGCAAAAAAACAGCAGTGATGGTGCAGCTGTATTCTTGGTGTTTGCAAAGACACCTACACACACGGAGGAGAGTTCTTCAGCAAATACTCCACCAGCCTGATAAACAGTGATCAATGCCGATATTTACTAATACCTACTTCTTCTGGATAGCAGTTCAAAGACTGGCCTTTATAAGGATATTGTCATTTTCACAAGTGCTAAAATCCACTTAACAAACTACCTAACGAATTTTGCCATCTCTTAAATTCTTTTTAGCTCTTTAGAAAGCATTTCAATGACTACCAATGAGCTGAATCAGGAATGGCCTTACAAGGCGCCACCTGCAGCATCTTTGCTTTTTGCTTTCACAGAAAATTCAGCTCACCAGATAATCTGCCCTAGCTAATTTAGAATTGACTGTATAACAACCTAATACCAGGAAAATTCAATCAACTGAGTCCTTTTGCAGTTACTCCTTGACTAAAGAGCATGCAGTCAATATAAACTCTCTTACACTCCAGTTATATCAAGGAGGAGCTCTGGTATCCAACCTCATCCTCAACCAAATGCTACTGCTGTCAGTAGGAAAACTGCTTTGCCCACCCTGTCTTTGGTGGGCACCAGATAAGACACACACAAGTCATCTTTCAGAAGCATTTTACAAATAATTAGTGCAGCCTGCTTGGCACACAAGTGCTTGTAGAGGAAAAAGATGGGTGTTCATCACCTCTACCAGTGACAGAGTACTGTGATATATGAACAAGCCATGCAGTTCACCTTTTGCTAAGAAAATTATATGTTTAAGCTTTCAAGGGAAGCAGGCAAGAGAGAGCAACATAGGAGGAAGAATCTAAGAATTAGTGGTAGGGCCATTAGGTAATATTTAAATAGAAGATAAGACCTGTGCAAGTGGGGGTTACATTTGAGCAGTGGGCAGGCAGTTCTCCTTAGTTTCTTTTCCTGTCTGGTGCTGGATCACACCAACAACTGAAAGTCAAATTAGCTGGAGTATTTCACTTTATTTAAATCTGCATTCACCTCTTCTTTCACCATAGTGGAAGTGTCAACAGTGTAGCAGCAGCTGCCGGAGGCCGAAGCTTTGCTGCAGTTGCCACCAGAAAATCACTAACACAGAACAAATCTGTTTCCTTGAAAAGTGAAGTTGAGATTAATGCTTAAGGCTTGAGGATTTATGAAGCTTTACTTGTAACAATGAGAGAGATCCCTGGAGTAAAGGTACCAAAGAAGAGCAAATGAGAGTTAGAGTGATTTAGGAAATGGAAAAAAAATAAAAGTCGACTGAGGCCAGCACACAGTGATCATCACCCATGCTTGGTGCAGCCGCACCCTGCAGAGCTTTCCCAAAATGTCCTTTGGTTTGTACTCTTTACAATAGAGCTGAGTTTCCTGCACCTGTGGTTGGACCTGTGAAGATCAACAGGAACCACCAACTCTGCGGTCTGCAGAAATGGGAAAAGGGGGAGAGAGAAACAAACAGCTTCTCAGTTAACACAAAAGCTGCCAACACCAGACAGCCTTTGGAAGATCAGAAGAGCTTCAATAACGAAGCAGTACCAGAGATTTATTTAAGATCTTATAGGGACGTGCAGAAACAGCTTGAAGCCGATTCAGCACAAATAACTGAAATCAGAGAAAAACCAGATAGTTTCCTTTCTCTCCTACTCTTGATTTAATTTCTGCAACATTTGATTTCCTTTCAGCAAGTCTGCCCACTGGTATTATTTATACTGAGTCAGTCACATGTTGGCTTTCAATAACATGTTCCTGGTTAGACTGCATCACCCAGACACCGGCAAAGCTCTGAGCATGTTATCTCAAGATGATTCTCTCTTCTAAGCTATGTAATTGTGCTAACTTTAAGTTATGTTAAACAGAAATAAACTGGAAGAGTGCTCTGAGAGGCTTGTGCTCCTTGTGCTGCTGCTCTCTGCTCCCCCACCACAGCTGTGCCCACCTGATGACCTGTGGTCCCACTCAGTGGAGCCACAGCAAGAATCAGCTTTTGTGGCTGTTCTGGTAGAGCAGCTTCCCAGACGTCTGTGCTTCCCACAGCTACACTGCTTTATTTAAGGGAATTGAAACAAAAAAATGTCAGAGCTCACTGGTGTCTTGAAACTACAATGGACTTCTTTTTGCTCTGCCTCTGTTGTGCAATCCTATAATTGACAGCAGCCCTGACGTGTGCTGCTCCTGCCATAATGGACTGTGATTTGTCACACATCAGTAAGGCACAATCAGGTTGACCTCTCCCTACAGGGAGGTGGGCCAGATCTGGAGCTAATGCAAGTCAGCTCTTCTCTAAACAGTGAGGCTTCCTTCCTTACACCACTGCACTCACATACACAGCTCTGACTGCAGCAATGAGGTGGCACTCAGCCAGAGATGAGCACTTCAGATACTCCAGTTCACAGGCGGGTCTATTATCCCATTTTGTAAAGTCCCCCACTGTTCTTATTACCCTACCACTATTCTGAAATAAATGAATGCCTGCGATTCTACTAGCCCACTGGTTTGTGCCCAGCTGCCCTGGCAGGGAAAGCATCTCCTCACCCACATAGGCCCAAAAGAAGTGGCCATCTCTTGGTGTTGCCACAGAGATATATGGAGAAATTGCCTTTAAAGATCATCCCCCTTTTGGATGAGGAAATATTGCTAAGCAGGACAAGATTGAGATTTATTTGGTTTTGGCCTCACTGGAGGAACGATTGTTTAAATAATTTGCCCAAGTATTAGATCTGTCTCCGAATTCACAAAGAACAAGCCCTAGGTCATCCCTGGCTCTGCCTAAATGAGCAAAATAGATGCACAACCTAACATGTGTGTGCCCAGCAGTATAAGGGACTGGTGTATCTCTCTTTCCTGCAGCCTGAGTTCATAAGCACTTTCCCTGCATTTGGGACTGCTGAGCATTGAGAGCACTGGTAGCACACGGAGGTCTTTGTAAGCACCTCAGCCTCCTGTGCCAGTTTCCTGGAGGAGCTGCCATAATTTACAGAGCAGCCATCAGGCTTTTCTCAGCCTGTGTTATGGCCATGAGATACAGCCCTGAGAATCACGTGCTTCAGACCACAACATCTCTACCGTGAGGGACACAACATCATGCAGTCTGACATGCTTCTGAGCTGTTCACCTGCCTTTTTGCCATCTAAAACCCAAATGACTTATTTTTAAGAAAGTTTCTTAATGTAACAGGAATGATACAGTCAAAGGGCAGCTCTCCCTGAACGGGGCTGGGTTACAAACAAGGGTATTCACACTGAAAACCAACCCTGAACACATCAAATCAAGCAAATAAGCCTATATGCCATATAGGGTTATACCAAAGGATGAGGGATGAAGGCAATACCTTCTCAAAAAACTCTTCTGTGGCCAACTTAAAATTCACTGACACCAGATGCCAGGTCACAACCCAGCAGAGCACACTGCAGGACACCACCAGAGCTAGCGCCTGCTGCAGCCCAGCCACCATCTTGGGAATGGCCGTGCAAAAACCTCATCCAGCCATAATCTTCATTTGGACAACTCACTCTGAGAAACGCTCCTATCCACAAACCAGAACTGCTGCCTCTCCCACATGCCACTGTCACGTTAAGAAGGGGGTTTTCCTCAAACCCTTTATATTTGATCAACCTGTCAGTTTCCCAAGAAAGACTTGTGTCCTTGTGCCCAACCAGCCTGTCTGCTACTTGTGTTTTGACAGCCCACTGTATCGGAGGGTGATTCAACCAACCTATTCAGGGACCCCCACTGACAGCATCACTGAGTCAAATCCCTTATCACAACTACTCAGATCTCCAGAGCCTTATTACACAACGAACTTCAGCTGAAGATTTTTATTATACAAAATACAAGTTTGTGACAGAGTAAGGTTCAAAGATTGCCAGTGATAATACACTGACTGCAAAAATAAGCTTAAAACAATACACTTAATAACAGCAAGCATGAGTTAGTCATAGAATAAAGTTCTTACCCAGTAGGCATCCCTATGGGGGAGAAGACAGGTTCAGCTTGTTGATAGATCCCAGAAGTTACAGTGGAGTCTCCCCTAACTTCTCCCCTCATCTGTCCACTTTTTATACTTCATAGTACGTTGCGTATTCATTCATCATACACAGGATAGGTTACAAGTTTCTTGCTTCTAGTGTAAATGAGCACGCATCCTCAGATAGCACTACTGAAGTTTTTCATTAAATACGCATGCTCTCCAAGTGGAGGTTTGCCCTCTTTCAAGGGGGCTATTTGAGTTGGAGGTCGCGATCTCCCACTACCACAATTACCTTTGTCCTACTTTTGACTAATTTTCTGTTGATGTATGGGGGTTGTAAGATCTTATCAGCTTGTCTTTTCCTGCAACCAGAACTTCCTCGCTTGAATGCTCCTTTCTTAGATAACGGTATTCTTTTCACCATCTGTTCTTTGTCACTCAACCTTCCCAAGACTGACTCCCTTGATTAGAAGTCCCTTCATTCATAGAGAGTGGGTCAGCTTGATCTAACTTTGTGCACAGATGTGTTTAACACTAAATCAGAGTGTGGTAATTCGAGAATTTAGACAGCAATCCCTTCCCCTTTTGGACTTATTTCAGTCCAGGACTGTGGAGTGGCTGGAAGAAAACGGGTATATTATGAGCAATCCAGACCGAATAACTTGGTTGTAATAACAGGCCGCAGCTCTAACAAGCTGCAGGTGTTATGAAGGACATATGCAAGGCCAAGGGAGACAAAGAAACTGTGTATTCAGAGAGATAAGAGAGTTGGACAGAAAGATGAGAAAAAACAGGATGCCCGCACAAGGGGGGAGCAGCATGTGGGCACCACACCGGGACCAATCATAGGGGAAGTGGAAGTGTGTGAACGAGTAGTTTTAACCTATCACCTTTTACATAACAAAGCGTGCGTAGCGTGTGTGTTTTTAGCTGTAGAGTATAAATTGGTGTGAGTCTATTAATAAAGTGGCACTAACTTGATCACATTGGTCGTATAAGTTGTGTCCGAGCCTTCTGCGTCAACAAGTGGCACCTGAACAGGGACCCTCTTGTCCATGCTTCCAAGAGCGAAGAGGCGGGTCAGAGGGGGTGGAAGAAGCCGGCCGTAGCAGGCACTGCCCCAGTGCCTGGGAAGACACGTGCGCGCAACCGTTGGAATCTCGCCCTGATCAGGTGAGCGGTTGGGGAGGAGATGGGGTCCACGCTGAGCAAAGAGGAAGCAGCAGTGGTGAAGCTCCTCCAACATATCCTCTCTAAGAGAGGGTTATCTTATGATGAGGGAAGCCTGAAGCGGTTGCTGTCATGGGCTTGGCAGCGTGGATTAATCCCCTCAGTGAGTGCAGCCTTTGAACTAGACACTTGGGAAAAGATTGGCGCGGCACTGTGGGAGGACATTAGTTCAGACTCTAAAGGCAGTGGGAAGCTCTCCACAGTGTAGAGGCTGATCTTAGAGACTCTGAAAGAGATGAAAGCAGAACGACAAACTACCACATCTGCTTTCGCTGCCCTGTCGGCAGAAGTTGAAGGTGCTAGAGCAAAAGACTCTGCTACTGCTATGACATTCTCGGGATCCTTGTTCCCAAAAGCCAAAAGAAGGGACAGGGATACGTTGCGTGTAGCAGTAGTGCGGCTAAAGGGCCGAGAGCCAAAGGAAACGAATCCGCCACCGCTTGAATCTCCCGATCCAAGTTTGATAGAGCAATCCCCAGAACGCACACGTAGCATCTCGACAGAGGACAGCTTCTATCCACCTCTGCCTCTGTCCACGCCTCCGTCACCCTGATCGGCATCTGCAGAACGTTGCTGTGGTTTGGAGAATGTGCAGCTGCAAGATCTCATGAAAAAATTGGAGCAACTTGAGACGTGGGTGCAAGTATTGGCGCAGCCAGCTCCTACAGCACCGCCACTATCTCCCTTCTCTAATAATCCTTTTTTACAGGGTGGAGGGGGGGAGGACGTCTCTGGGGAGACCGTTACCACCGCCGGTTCCAATGGGAGGCGTGGGGGGTAATTGTAATCCATCACGTCAATAGCCAGGAGTCATTTGGGATGCAATTATAGAGGGGCAATTTGGGCCAATGGCATTTCCTGTGATAGTAACACCACAGGGTAACGAGTGGGAACCCTTAGATTGGAAGGTAATTAAAGAAGCGAAATTAGCAGTAACACAATATGGGTTAAAAACTCCATATACTAACTCAATAATTCAGCATATTTTCACGGCAGATTTATTAACTCTGTAAGATGTGAGTATGGTTGTACAAGCTTTGTTAACAGCTTCTCAGCAGATACAGTTTTTTCAACGATGGCAAGCAGCCTGTGATGCTACCGCGGCCACGCCTCGTCAGCAGGGGGATCCGCTGTTTGGAGTGAATGCCCAAATGCCAACAGGCGCCGGCCCCTTTGCTAACCCTGAGTGGCAAATGGGATTCCGACCCGAGGTGTTACAATTAACGCAGGAACTAGCTCTGAAAACGATTTTTGCCCTCCATGATGACAAATTAGCGCCAGCATTTACAGGGATAAAACAGGGGCCTACAGAATCTTATCCAAAATTTATAGACAGACTGCATGCCGCTCTCATGAGTAATCCTGATTTGAATGAGGATATGAAAGCAAAGTTTCTTGATATGCTTGCTTATGATAATGCTAATGAGAAAACTAAGAAAACTTTAAGCCTCCTGCCGCGTGGGTCATCAGCTGCCCAGCTGTTGGAGGCGGCAGAAAGAATGATTGATCAGGAAAAAACTGCCTTTATGGCTGCCGCGGTAGAAGCTGCAGTGAAGCCGCTTGTGCAAGGAAAAAATAATAACGGGAGGCAAGATAGGAGATGTTTTAATTGTGGCAGGATGGGACGTATTAAATCACAATGTCACGTTCCAGGCTTACAGCAAAAGAAATGGTGTGTGCAGTGTCGGAAAGATAATCATAACACCAGTGATTGTCGGAAAAAGGGAAATGAGATGCGGAGCACGTCTCACCCTTGAGCTGCGACACAAGTCCAGGGTCCTTGGACCGCTGCTCTGCCACCACCTCCAGAAGCGCCAGAGTGGACCTGGCAACAGCAGTAGCTATTACTCTTACCGACACCACAGTTCAATTGGTTGATTCAAATCTTGTGGGACCTTTGGGACATGGTTTAAGTGCCTTATTAATCTTCAGTATCTAGGAAAGGCATTTTTGTAGTCCCAGGACTTATTGATGCTGATTTTGAGGGACGGATTAAAATAATGGTTTACACACTAACTCCCCCTATAACTATTAAGGAGGGATCAAAAATTGCTCAATTAATTCCTTTTGAAGCAAAAGTGCCTAACGCAGAACAAAAAAAAAAAGGGGTGTAGAAGGTTTTGGATCCACCGGTCAGCCCGATGTTTTGCTAGCCATGGACATCAGTCAGGGAAAACCGGAGGAACAAATGGAACTGAGACACCCTAGTGGACAAGTGTGCAAATTGCAGATGATTATAGATACTGGAGCTGATGTAACGATCGTACCTTTTTTTAAGTGACCTAGGCAGTGGCCTCTAATGCCAGCGGGTACTGGCATTGTAAGGGTTGGTGGGACTCAAGCTACCTTTATCAGTAGAGATGTAATTGCATTTATGTTCTCTGATGGTAGGGTAGTAACTACACGTCCCTATGTAATGCACCTGCCTGTGGCACTAATTGGAAGAGATCTGCTCAGTCAGGTGGGAGCCCGGCTCGTTACTTTGCCTTTTTAGGAGCGGCCACTGTTGAGCAGCCGATTCTAAAAATCAGCTGGAAAATTGATGATCCAATTTGGATTGATCAGTGGCCGCTAAAGTAAGATCGGCTGCAGATTGTTAATAATTTGGTGCAGGAACAATTAGATGCTGGACACATCGTGCCTTCAACTAGTCCATGGAACACCCCAGTTTTTACAATCCCAAAGAAGTCTGGGAAATGGCATCTGTTACGTGACTTACGAGCAATCAATGCTGTTATGTGTGATATGGGCGCCTTACAACCCGTGCTACCCTTTCCGGTTATGTTACCAGAGGATTGGGATTTGGTGATTATCGATTTGAAAGACTATTTCTTTACAATTCCTTTACATCCACAGGATGCTGAAAGGTTTGCTTTTACAGTGCCATCGATAAATAAAGCAGAGCCAGCAAAAAGATATCACTGGGTGGTGTTGCTGCAGGGAATGGAAAACTCACCTACGATGTGTCAATTGTTTGTTGCCTGGGCTTTAGAACCAATTCGTAAACAGTGTCCTCATTTACTTATCTATCATTACATGGATGATATTTTGGTTGCAGGAAAACAGCTGGATTCTGAGACGATTTTATGTCAGCTCACACATAGTCTTGGAAAAAGGGAGTTGAAGATAGCCCCAAAGAAAATTCAAAAGAAAGGGCCGTGGTTGTACCTGGGTTGGATCCTTACAAATGGAATGGTTCGACCTCAGAAAGTGAAAATTAACACAGCAATAGAAACATTGTCTGATGTGCAAAAATTAATGGAGATATCCAGTGTGTTCGTAATAACTGCGGAATTACGAACGATGACCTGAAACCATTGATGCCACTCCTGGGAGCATCTACGCAGGCTCAGGAGCGCCGTCGATTGAATGAGGATCAGCAACAGGCATTGCAGGTGATCACTAATAAGATAGTGACAACTTATGCTCACAGACGACTAGATGACCATGCTCTTTCTTTTATGACAATTAACTCAGGAGGTGAGCGAGAACACCCATTAGGGATTATTATCCAGCTGGGAGAAGGGAGACCGCATTTACGAATTTTGGAATGGGTTTTTCTTCCTTTCCAGCCCAGAAAGACAGTGGTTACATGTTGGGGCTCTTGCTGTATTGAATGATTATACTGAACTTTGAAGCAAGTGGAAAAATACTGAAGAAATAAGACGAGGGCACGATCAGAACAGTGGAATGAAGAGGGAGGAACAAATTGCGGGTGCTTGCACAAGGCCAGGGCCAGCAAGGACGCGATAAGAGGAGCTGGGAAACAACAGGAAGGAGCCTACGTGCCTGAAAAAGTAGAAACAGAAATCTTGCCAATAAACAATTGTTAACCAATCATATTACTATACGCTTGTAAAGTAGCCAATCATATTATCACACGTTTATAGAGTGCCTTATAAAAGTGTGCCTGGTTTGTACAATAAACGGATCAGATCTTGAACTCCATGAGTATTTGAATCTGACTCCCGCTCGCCCAGAATGCCCGCAGCATCTGGTGACCCCGACGTGTGGATCGGTCGAAGAGTCAGGAAGATTCATTAAGGATCGTGTTACAAGCTGCGGAGCCGGCGAGGATCCTGCTGCCAGCGGAGAGAGAGCTGGGCGCCCGAAGAAAGGCGGAACGTGCACGGCTGACCGGTGAGTCAGGAAACAAGCAAGATGGGGATCACTGCATCAGTGGTGGAAAAAGCAATCGTAGACAGTTTGATGAAACTGGCAGAGAAAAATGAAACGCCAGTCTCACGGCAGGCAGTAATTGATCTGCTATGTTGGAGTCGCCGCCGTGGTTACCTTGCTTCTACGCAAGATGTATATAATAATGAAACATGGAAGAAAGTGGGAGAGGACTTGTGGGAATCTGTGCAAGTCGGGACTAAGGGGGTAAAGACTTTGGCTCGCACGTATCGGGCTGTACGGGGTATGGCCGCGCAGTTACACGGCGAGGTGCAAGTCGCTGCAGCTGTTAAAGCTGCAGTGCGGCCTCCCGGCGATCCTACTGCTCAGTCGGAGGAAGAGCCAGAGGGGCAACCTCCGTGTGAAAATCCCCCTGATTATACATCTAAAGCTTATCCAGTAATGACTACTGCTGAACGAATAGCGTGGGGATTAGATGATGAATTACCACCCTGGTGTCCTGATAAGGAACAAACGGCAAGCGGCAGACAGACATTAATACCGGCAATTGCGAGTACTGGATGTAAAACTGCTGGGGTGGGAACGGCACAGCTCCACCAGCTCCTAAATAACAGACTGCATTTTTTGAAGCATGTTTGTCTTTGCAAAGGTGAAAGTTGAGATCTGACTTCCTGACCAGTGTTAAAATGCACCATGGCCTCTGGCTACTTTAAGATGATTGTGTGACTTTGGACAAACCTGGTAGGAGCAATGCTGAAATCAAGTTGTAAGTTATATTTCATCCTGAGACTGATGTTTCTGGCATTACATAAAGTAATTTTGATATGGAGAAATAGTGTGAAATGGGGACAATGGACATCGATTGTGATTGTATATGTCTGCTCAAGGAATGTGGGTATGGTGACTAGTCATGGGTGCGGTGTCTGGTCACATAGGCACACAGCTTTGAGGAGACAACTACAGTTTTGGGGAGACGCCTGCCCTTCTTCCTCTAACAAAAGGGGCTATTAAAAAAAAAAAAAAAAAAAAAAAAAAAAATGAGAAAAGGATGCGAGATATTCCAATGCTATCTAGAGGGAGGGAGTGTTAAGTCTCCTTGCTGGAGAAGATCGGATGGTCACAAGAACATGAATCACCTACAAACCTGCAAGACCACCACATTCCAGGAAACGGACTGATAAGCTAATTAACATAGGAAGCGGGGTTTAGGTAACGAATATGTATAGGCGTTAATTGAATATTCATTTGTTTCATTGTATAAATGTGGGATGGTTCGTCACTTCGGGTATGCACGCTTCTGGAGGAGCGATCCCCCGTGCATCTGCGCGCAATAAACATACCTACTTTATAACTTTCGAGTTATAGAGTCAAATGCCGCACGTCAGTTTTGACGAGCCAGGCAGGAGGATTTCTGCTCGGCTGAGGGACCAGCTGCGGAGCGGACGCTCCTAGGCGCGCCCCGGGAGATTTCCTCGGAGGAGCCTCCTCTTCTCAGCTGTTCACCCGGGAGCAGAAGAGAACCCCTGGATCCGCGGATAAAACGGTATGTTTAGTAACGGGGCGGCTGGTGAGACGCACGGAGACGTCCGGCGCGCAGCGCAGTCCCCAGGAGGAGAAAAAAAAAAAAAAAAAAAAAAAAAAAAGGGGGGGGAAGCTGAAAACTTCCTTTAGGTTGTCTTAACAATTGGGGAATTCCTAGAATGTAACAACTGAAATAGCGCTCTGTGTCTTGTTTGTTCTATGTGTTGTCTTGTTACATGTTCAAAACTCGGAGTTATGAAATGTATTTTGAAAAATAATAATATTCTGGTAATTCATGGCAAATAGCGGAAAACTTAACACTCTGCTTAAGACCAGGAAAAATGTGGGTTTTTTTTTTTTTTGTTTTTTTTGTTTGTTTGTTTGTTGTTTGTTTTTTGGCAATTGTTCATTGAAATGCATACTTTGTGAACTGCCAGTGTTCCTAAAAGTTGTACATAAGTGCACAGTACCGTACAACATACTGCTTGTGTGACTGAGGGCTGCCCGGAGAGTGTGAATGGTGTGATTGAGATGCGCATTTTGATTTTCAGTGTATAGCTTAATTATTTTGACTGAGTGTGAGTGCAAGAGTGCTTGAGACACGCGTTTGAGTGCAATATGAGCAAGGAGCTCTATCCGTGTTTCCGACCTTGGGTGGCTAAGGCGACCGGAGAAAAAGTAATTAAAATTGTAAAATGGGAAATGGAAGGAGTAAGCCCTGTGAAAAATCGCCCTTGGGTTGTATATTAAAACATTGGAGTGATATCGTAGGACATGGTGGTACCGAAAATAGAAGGAAATGGATTAAATATTGTAATCAGTGGTGGCCTTTGTATAAATTGCGGAGTGATGCAAAATGGCCTCAGGAGGGAGGAACGTTAGATTATAACACTCTCCTGCAATTAATGTTGTTTCTATGTCACTTGTAAGCAACTTATAGCATCCTTACCCCCTGGGGCATCCATAGCTCAAATGATAGAGGCATGCGCAAGGGCTCCTCTGGTTGAGGAAGAGGAAAAGGCAAAAATACATGCCAATGCTCTAGCAGTAGCTCTAAACAACAACAAGGTACAAGGCCGAGGGGACCGGGGTCTTAAGCCAAAATGTTATCAATGTGGACAGGAAGGTCACTTTAAACGTGACTGCAAAAAGAATCTAGGAGGAAAGTCTCTGTTGAAGGGAAATTGTTTGCGTTGTCGAAAATTTGGTCATAAAGCGGCCGATTGTCGCTCAAAATTTAGAAAAGATGGTACACCCCTCTTTGTTCCGGGAAACGGGAACAGCCGCGTTCTGAGGGACGCGGCCAAGAAATATCCCCAGAACCCAACAAAATTCATGGCTGCCTCGGCGAGCTGTATTCAGCCACCAGAGGAAGCGCAGGAGTCGATTTGGCCGTGGCAGAACCTGTAAATATCACTGATGAAAAGGTACATGTACTTCCTTCTACAGTTAGTGGTCCTTTGGGTTATGGTTTATCTGCACTCCTTATAGGACGCTCTTCTGCGTCAAAAAAGGGGATTTTTGTTCTTCCTGGTTGTATTGATGCCGATTATACCGGACCTATTGGAATTATGGTAAAAGTTTTTTCTCCACCTGTTCATATTCCAGCAGGAAGCACTATTGCACAGCTCATTCCATTCCAAGCTACTGTCCCTCAAAAAGGAGAAAAGGACAGGGGTCAAGGTGCATTTGGCTCAACGGGTATGCCTAACATTGCCTTTTGTCAACTTATTGGTGCCGAGCGGCCAAAATGTAATGTTAAGATATCTGGTCCACAAGGTGTTAATCTTCCTAATGTTTCAATGATGATTGATACTGGTGCTGATGTTACTGTTCTTCCTTTTTCAGTTTGGCCTACCATGTGGGAATTAGATAGTGCGGGTTCAACCATTTCAGGCATTGGGGGAAGTCGTCTGACACAGGTCAGTAAAAACTTCATTCTTTTCATGGATCAAGAAGGACATCAAGCATGGGTAAAACCTTATGTCCTACACACATCCTTGTCCTTGTTAGGTAGAGATGTACTTTCCCAATGGGGAATGAGAATCTCTACAGATTTTTGATTGGGGCCATTGATAGCAGCTCTCGCCCAACCTTAAAATTAAAATGGAAATCAGAAACTCCCGTATGGGTTGATCAATGGCCCTTACCTCAAGAGAAGCTGCAACACATTCAAGAATTAGTCCAAGAACAATTGGATTTAGGCCACATCAGACCTTCTGTTAGCCCATGGAATACACCCATTCTTACAATTCAAAAGAAATCAGGAAAATGGAGATTATTACATGATTTAAGAGCAATAAATGAAAAAATGGTTGACATGGGTGCCCTTCAGCCTGGGCTGCCTTCTCCCACTATGTTACCACAAAATTGGGACCTATTAATTATTGATTTAAAAGATTGTTTTTTCACTATTCCTCTGCATGAGGATGATTGTGAAAAATTTGCATTTACAGTGCCAGCTATAAACCGTGCCGCTCCAGCAAAAAGGTATGAGTGGGTTGTACTACCTCAGGGTATGAAAAACTCCCCAACAATATGTCAGTGGTTTGTGGATTTAGCTCTACAATCTTGGAGAGAGAATAATCCTAACCTTATTACCTATCATTATATGGATGATCTCTTAATAGCCAGCCCTCACACACTAGCCCCTGAAAAAGAACAGGATGCTTATATAGACACTCAGGTGGCATCCCCAGTATTACAAAATTCTCCTCTAAAACAAGCAACAGAGTCACATGCCTTTTTTCACCAATCTGCCCGGTCTCTCCAAAAACAGTTTGGTCTGTCTCGTCAAGACGCTAGGACTGTCATAGCGGCCTGTCCTGATTGTGCCAGGTTAACACCTCTTCAACAGGAAGGTACAAATCCTAGAGGGTTACAACCTCGACAAATCTGGCAAACTGATGTTACAGAATTCACCCCATTTGAATATGTCCATGTCACGATTGATACCTGCTCGAAAGCTATTTGGGCGACTGCTCATAAATCTACCAATGCTGTTGCCTGTATTCAGCATTGGACGTCAGCCATGGCTGTGCTGGGCCGCCCAGATATGGTAAAAACAGATAATACCCCTGCATATCTTAGTGCCAAAATAAAGACCTTTTTGCTGCAATGGCAGGTGAAGCACGTTACCGGAATTCCGAATAATTCTGGTGGTCAGGCAATTATTGAACATGCCCATCAATCATTGAAACATTACCTGTCTGTTTTTCGAAAAGAGGGGGAGAGGAGTCCTCATGTAATAGTGGCAAAAGCATGCTATGTACTGAACTGGTTGAATCCCAGAACGGAATGTACTGAACAGCCGATTTTCTATCACTTTTCTAACAATCCCAACGATTTTTCAAATCGTGACATAGCTGTCCAGGTATTTGACCCTGTCTCAAATTGTTGGTCAGGGCCTCATAATTTATTAACGTGGGGTCGGGGTTATGCATGTATCTCCACAGGGGCAGTGACCAAGTGGATTCCAGCAAAATGAGTTCGCCCGTGGATTGAAAACCGACCCACTGAAAAGAAAGAGCAGGGTGACTACGACAGGATTGACTCCTAAATGAACAGGAGGGATCAGTGGGCTCAGTGGGCACAGCATCGAGAAAGGTTATTCCGACCGCCACGACCAAATGAAGAAAAGCGGCTTGTAGATAAGTTAACATACATTATTCTGCCCATCTTGCAGCAGTTACCTCGGGAGATACAATGTCAATTACCCTCCGGTGAATTGTCTTTGTTACACTGTGACCGTATTGTGCGTGCGTTGCAGGATCTTTTTGGGCAAGGACCGATAGAAACAGAAAATTCTTGTCCTATATGTGCTACTTCTTGTAATTCAACAGTTACTCTATATTGTGGATATTGTAAAAGGGTTGGAGCATATAGGCGGAAGGTTTTCCTACGTTTTGGTTCCGGCGTTTTTTCCCTTCTTACTGGGACACATGCCCCTACTTTTTCAGGTATAAACGAGGCCTTACAATCTTATGAAGCCTTCGAACAGATATTTTTAGCAGAACATCGAAACGAACTCATCTTCTGGGTTCGCATTATCAGAAAAAGTTTTGAATCTCATATAATACAACATCATTGTAAATGTGAACGATGGCATTATTTTTAGGAATAGGCCTAATGAATATTGCTTTTGCTTCTGCTTTGCATAGTATATTGTTGTTTGTTATTCTTTTGTTACTTTTAGTGCCTTGTCTTTTACAATGTTTCCAAAGCTGTATGGAACGCAGTATTAATGCTGTATTTAAAAAGAAAGGGGGAGGTGTTGGGGCTCTTGCTGTATTGAATGATTATACTGAACTTTGAAGCAAGTGGAAAAATACTGAAGAAATAAGACGAGGGCACGATCAGAACAGTGGAATGAAGAGGGAGGAACAAATTGCGGGTGCTTGCACAAAACCAGGGCCAGCAGGACGCGATAAGAGGAGCTGGGAAACAACAGGAAGGAGCCTACGTGCCTGAAAAAGTAGAAACAGAAATCTTGCCAATAAACAATTGTTAACCAATCATATTACTATACGCTTGTAGAATAGCCAATCATATTATCACACGTTTATAGAGTGCCTTATAAAAGTGTGCCTGGTTTGTACAATAAACGGATCAGATCTTGAACTCCATGAGTATTTGAATCTGACTCCCGCTCGCCCAGAATGCCCGCAGCAGTTACACGTCCTGAATTGTTTTCACAGCTTATTATCAAAGGCAGGCAGTGAATTGTAGATATCTCAGGCCTCGAACCGACAGTTATATATGTACTTGTGTCTCAGCTGTATTTGGACTGGCTGTTGTCTGCTTCAACAGAATTTCAAATAGCAGCTGCTGTTTTTTTGGGAACTCTCACTAACAGTTACCCTTCGGACAAACTTTTGCCATTGTTATCTCATCAGCACATTGAACATTTCCCTTTGCGATCAGAGGTTCCTGTAAAAGGGATAACTGTTTTTACTGATGCTGGGTTGAAAATCTCGGACAGCTTCAGTCACCTGGAAAGCAGGAGAAACTTGGGAACATAAACTACTCCCTGGGGTGACTGGAGACTCTTTACAGACTTTAGAACTCCAAGCTGTTATTTGGGCATTTCAGCACTGTTTTCAAGAACCTGTTAATGTAGTATCAGGCTCATTATATGTTGTGGGTACGGTACAGCGTTTGGAACATAGTATGGTGAAACCTGTGAGAAATCCTGTATTGTATACTCTGTTGTTACAATTGTTAACACTTTTGAACCAGCGTTGGGACGAATATTTTATTGTGCATATTCGCAGTCATCAGAAATGTGGAGGTCTCGCATTAGGTAATGCTCGGGCTGATCAGCTTGTCGCTCCAGCCTAGACAGGCTGTTGTTAAAACCTTTGAACAAGCTAGGTTATCACATGAGTTTTTTCACCAGTCAGCAAAAGTGTTGGCCAGGCAATTTCACATTCCTGTGGCTGATGCTAGAGAAATTGTACAGTCCTGCCCTGATTGTCAGAAGGCAGGAGTTGGCCTTGGTTTGGGGGTGAACCCTCAGGGCTTCGACCCCTACAACTTTGGCAGATGGATGTAACTCATATCCCAGAATTTGGCAGGCTTAAATATGTGCATGTTTCAATTGATACTTTCCCCCTAGCACTCTGGGCAACGGCACAAGCTGGTGAAACAGCACGGCATGTAATTAAACATATGCATGCTGCCATTATGGCACTTGGAGTGCCTGCACAAATCAAAACTGATAATGGCCCGGCCTACGCTTCTTGGAACTTTACTCATTTTTGTCAACTTTGGGGTATACGTCATATCACAGGCATACCACACTCTCCCACGGGACAGGCCACTGTGGAATGAGCGCATCAAACACTGAAAGCGCTTTTGCAAAAAAAAAGGGGGAGAGGTATTGGGTCCAGCAGAGTGTCTTGCAAAAGCGATATATGTATTGAACTATTTACAGTCTACAGGTGATAAAAATGAACCGCCAGTAATAATACATAGTTTGGGTTTGAGATCTGGGGTAAACCAGTGTGGAAATAGTGGTTTTGTTCAATACAGAGATGTCTCTACAGGAGAATAGAAGGGACCCGTGGAACTAAAAATGATGGGGCGAGGATATGCTTGTGTTGTTACAGATACCGGTGTTAGATGGATTCCAAGTCGCTGGGTGCGGCCCTGGAAAGGAGATCTTAAGAGTAATGAAGTAGAGGATCAGGTTGAAGTAGAGGATCAGGTTTAATTTCTTATGTTTTACAGGACATGGGTCAATATCAACGGTAGTCTTACATCCTGAGGCACTTCAACGACACCAACATCAACTGAACTTGGTCTTGACCCCATGTGAACACAGACGCTCAGCTCAGAACAGATCAAGAAAAATGACACAGCTTGTAGAGAATGTGGTCTGAACTGTCGACCTTGGGTTTTAATACATTGCACATAGCGTGACAAGAAGACTTGGAGAGTCGCACGTGCATGTGATCGGGATAGTGTGTTTAAATGTCACTCACGTAATGATCGGGTTGTGTTTTGTTCTGAAGCGAGTGGGTTGTCTGACTTTGTAGGTGTGTTAGCATATTGGTAATCTGCTGTTAATATAGAAAGACAAGTGCGAATACTTAGAGAATAACAGTAGTTTTCTTGAGGTTTTAAGCTTAATTAAGGACCTTGGGTGAAGGATTTTTAGTAGAAATTAGTTTCAGGCTTTTAAGACGCTTAGCTTTGCAGTGTATTAATCAGAATAATAAGATAGTTGACAGGATTTGTAGAATTAGAATAAACATTCCTTGAAGCTTGCAGGTGCATTGGAGCAGTTGGAAAAAGGAGGCAAAATGATGGTGACACCTCAAACGTGGAGCATAGTTATGTTGATTTGTTTTCTACCAGGTAGTGAGGGGATTTTTGACATTTTACCCAGAACGAATATTTGGGTAACATGGGCAAATACAGCTGAGGTAACAGATTTTTGTCTGAGCTTGCAACAAGCAGATAACCCTTTTTGAACCTGTTTGATTGGTATTCCTTTGCAGGAGAATGAAACCAACTTTGATGGGTATTGGAATCCACGGAGCGTAAACCTGGCTAACAGAGAAAGCGGTTCTTGTTTAAGCCCAAACGGCAGATATGTTTGGCCCTCTATGCGTGGCGCAGCTTGGCAGAAAACGGTCATTGAAAATTTAAATAAATTACATCAGTTACCTTTACAGGAGTTAGACTTATTGGCTAGCGTTGTGCCTGTCGAATATGTTAATGTTACTGCAACCTCGATGCCAGGTTGTAAAAGCATGTCATCACAGCTCCAACCAGTAGATGGTACAGGGGTGATCTGGTTTGATAAACCGTGGCATAGTTGGTTTACAAGGCAAGGGGAACAGGGCCAGTATGTAGGTTATCTAAATGTCACAGGGCATTCTCTTTGGAGTAACTTGAGAACAGGAGGGTTACATGTAAGCACCACAGGGGGTTTTAAACTTCCGCCAGGAGTGTTTCTGGTTTGTGGAAATAGAGCATGGCCCAGTATTCCCATGCAACCTGTTGGTGGGCCTTGTTACCTTGGACGGCTAACATTGTTTGCTCCTCACATGAAAGATTTATTAAATGTCAGTAGGGATCATGGGAGATTGTGCAGATCCATTCGAACTTTTGATGATACATGTAATGACAACGTACAGCTGCCATCGGTAGCCGCTGCTATAGCCACATCTATTTTTCTTCCAGGAGGAATGGCAGCCATGAATGCAAAAAATATATGTAGCTTAGCATGTTGGGGTCAGAAACAATTTAATTTGACTACACGAATGATAAGTGAGCTACTTACTGATGTAGAGGGTGTTAGACATGCTACTTTGCAGAATCGAGCTGCCATTGGTTTTTTATTGTTAGCACATGGACATGGTTGTGAAGATTTTGAAGGGATGTGTTGTTTCAATTTGTCTGATCACTCAAAAAGCATAGCTCAGCAATTAGCAACACTGCGTGAGAATATGAAGCATGTTACTGAAGGACATGATACTTTTTCTGACTGGCTCAATAGCCTCGGGCTAAGGGGATGGTTGCAGATTGTAGTTAAAGGAGCATTGGTAGTGTTAATAGTGTTCTTGATTTTGATATTGTTACTTCCTTGTTTGTTTCAATGTTTGCAACGCATAATGAATGGGTTAATTAAACGGATGTCTGAGAATGGGTTCTGGATTGCTCAAAAACAAAAAGGGGGATTTGTGGAGTGGCTGGAAGAAAATGGGCATATTATGAGCAATCCAGACCGAATAACTTGGTTGTAATAACAGGCCGCAGCTCTAATAAACTGCAGGTGTTATGTAGGACATATGCAAGGCCAAGGGAGACAAAGAAACTGTGTATTCAGAGAGATAAGAGAGTTGGACAGAAAGATGAGAAAAAACAGGATGCCCGCACAAGGGAGGAGCAGCGTGTGGGCACCACACCGGGACCAATCATAGGGGAGGTGGAAGCGTGTGAACGAGTAGTTTTAACCTATCACCTTTTACATAACAAAGCGTGCGTAGTGTGTGTATTTTTAGCTGTAGAGTATAAATTGGTGTGAGTCTATTAATAAAGTGGCACTAACTTGATCACATTGGTTGTGTCTGAGCCTTCTGCCTCAGAACAGGACCTGTCCATTTTCTTTACATTTAGGTGGAGCTTGAGTGACTCTAGTCATACATATTGTTGTTACTGACTGGCATCACATGCCCAGTGATCTGTAGTAGTACCTTGGAGGCAGGTAACTTTGGGATGGAGGTGTGCACTAGTATTACAATGAAATTATTTTATCTGAGGAAAGTCATTTCACCACAGTGGTTGGCTCAGCAGTGGACGTCTCATATATTCTTCATGTGACAACTTCTATGCAGCTTATCAGCTGTGTGGTGCCATCAAGTTCCCCTTCCTGCAGGGAGCACAACAGAGCCTGGCCACAGTGTCTCCACTACGCTCCACCCTCCATTACTCCTATCAGCATGTGTTGAGATGGAAGGGTGTGTTGCTTAGGGAGCCATGGTAGATTCTGTGCATGCCAACCATCCTGAAGATGATAGCTGTATTTTACCCTAAAAAGCTTTCTATAATACTATACTTCTGTTAGGTCCTAGTTTTCTATAATTCCCCCCCTCCAAAGTAATTTTCCCACAGCCAGCCCCACTGAACCACTGTGCCCGCTGCCTTCTGCCAGGGGCTGAGGTTTCCTACGCAGGGAGAGAAATCCCAGCCCTGTTTCAGGTGTGCCATTGCTTCCAGCACATATGCAGGAGAAAAGGTTTCTGGGCTGAACTGGTAAAAGTTTCCTCTTCTAATATACTTCAAAATCATCATTGTTTCTAGACACTTGACTTCAGAGGCTCCGATCCCACAGAAAGGAGCTTCTGGACAGCCCCTTGTGGGTCTGTATTATAATGCGGTGTCTTTTCCTGCTTGAAGCTGTGTTTTGGTGGGATAGGTGGGCATGTACTGGCTTTCAGCCACAAATCACTTTTGTTATGTCTGGCCTATCTGTGCTCTCTTTATGTTAAACTGTTTTCATTTCCCCTTGTCCTGGTTTCAGCTGGGATAAAGTTAATTTTCATTTCAGTAGGAGGTACAATGCTGTGTTTTGGATTTAGTATGAGAATAATGTTGATAACACACTGATGATTTTGGTTGTTGCTGGGTGATGTTTATACTAAGTCAAGGACTGTTTAGTTTCTTAGGCCCTGCCAGCAAGAGGGCTGGAGGGGCACAGGAACTTGGGAGGGGATACAGCCAGGACAGCTGACACAAACTAGCCAAAGGGATATTCCATACCATGGGATGTCATGCTGAGTATATAAACTGGAGGGAGTTGGCTAGGGCCTGCTGATTGCTGCTCAGAGACTGGTTGGGCATTGGCCAGCAATTGTATTGTGCATCACTTGGGTGCTTTTTTTTCTTTTAGATTTTATTCCTCTCTCCCTCTCTTCATTACATTTGTTGCTATTATTTTTTAAAAAAAATTATTTCACTTATTAAATTGCTCTTCTCTCAACCCTTGAGTTTTACCTTTTTCCAAATTCTCCTCCCAGTCCTGCTGGGTGCGGGCATGAGTGAGAAGCTGTGTGGTACTGTTGCCAGCTGGGGTTAAACCATGACACGCCCTAAAAACAAAAGTCCATCCAGTGTGCCATCACACCAAATACCATCCTTCCGAGACAGGAAGTGGATGAGTGACTGGCAGCTCTCCCAGCACTGTGCAACAATCACAAAGTCATGAGGGAGACTTTATTATTCCAGTTCTTGTTTCTTGTAAAAAGCATCAGCAAAAATTACAGCAACTGCAGGTAAGCACACCCTTACGTGTGTCAGCCAGCAACGTGTCATGTGGGCACTGAGCTGCCACGGGTAGAATCCAGCAGCAGGATTGAGGCCCTAAGTTACAAATAGCATATGATGTGGACCAGATTGTTTCTCTATGACTTGTTTGAGGCTAAGGTCACCATCACCTTGAATAATAATACAGTGTTGTGTCAGGGGCATCTCCTGACTAAGAGGAAGCAGACCCACCCAGCCATGTCTTCTTGCCCACCACAAGCACAACCCATCCCTTGCTTCTGCTTGTCCAAGTACACCCCATGTCTCCACCTCTTCCTCAGCACAAGCACAACTCAGTCCATCTCTTCTGAACCACCACCACAAGCACAGCCCACCCTCCCATCTCTCCTTGTCCAGCACAAGCACACCACACCCCTCCGCCTCTTCTTACCCAGAAGATGCAAACCCCATCCCTCCACCTCTCCTGGCCCACCACAAACCCATCCCACATCTCCATCTCCTCTTCCCCAAGCACACCCCATCCCTCCATCTCCTTCTCTTCCAGCACACCCCATCCCACCATTCCTTTTTGTCCCGCAGCAGAGGTGCTGTCCCCCGAGGCCAGGCCTCTGCGCCCGCCCCACCCCCGCACCAACCAGGGCACGCTCCCACATGCTGCCATGTGCCCGCTCAGTGGGGGGGCAGGATTCCCCGCGGTTTCCTCACGTCACAGCGCAGGGAAAGCCCTGCTGCGACATTCTTAGCGCCGCGCTCCACCCCACCTGCTCACACTCTTGTAGCCGCTGAAGCCGTGCCGTGCCCCGCCGCCATGATGATGCTCAGCAGAACCCTGCACAAGGCCGCGCCGCCCGCCACTCCCGCAGGTACCGGAGGATGAAAGGAGCTGGATGGTGGTGGGGAGCTTCTCCGCCTGGGCCACTGCCTGCCAGTTCCAGCACCCAGAGCAGGGGCAGTGCTCTTCGCGCCGCAGGTGGCAGGATGCAGCTGGGGCCCGCCCGTGTGAACGCGGGAAGGGGTGGGTTGAACAACCGCTGCTCGTAGTGTGTGTGTGTTAATATTGAGAAAAAAGCTGCCTTATTTACAATATTGCCAAGATCTCATTAGAATTTAAATCAATTATGGGTGGGCAGATGGTGGTGCGGGTGGCTGACGGCCGTGCGTGTGCAATGCAGAGTGGGCGGCGGTGTCAAAGTGCGCCCTGCAGCTGCGCAAGATAGGCGACAAGACAAGTGGGACCTGCGGCAGAAGATCTTGAACCTCCTGAGAATGGTATTCTGCCCAGAAACAAACTCCCCTCGGACACGGTGTGCTGAAAAATAGGGAAGACCTTGGTTTTGTTGATTTGGAACAAGAGACTTTACTGACGCGGGGAGATGAAGAAAGCTCTTTGTGTTGCACCTTCTGAATTTTGGGTCTGTTCAAATTACATTTTTTCCTGCCTTGTCATGAATTCTTGTTTGCATTGATAATGACTTTTTCAGTTAGCTCTTTTGAATCTGCCTTTGCAAAACTGTCGTTACATAGCTCTGGTCACTGTCACAACCAACTGTGTATGGCTGTTACTTGTTGACACTGATTTCACTAAGCAGAAGCTCACTGATTTTGCCTGCTTTCTGCATGGAGGACTTAACCCTGTCCCAGTGGTGTTACTGGGAGCTTTGCCACTGGCTTGAGCCACATGCATGGTTTCCTCCTCCTCTAAGCCAGCTAATACATTTTCAACGAGAACATGTTTCAAGAATAGTTGTTATTCATCTTAGTACTGCAAAATAACATGTTTTGCTGACATGTACACAGGTCAGTTTTTCAGGTATTAAAAAACAGATGCAAAGAGTTTCTGTTAGGCTAAACACCAGCTCCCAGGCTAGCACTGCATGCAACTTGGCAAAGCTGTTCATCAAAGGCAGCCCCGACTTCAACAGAAAGGCTCCCACTGTGTGCCCTGGTTTTGGTGGAGTCCTGGAGTCTTCATCAAGGACACTAAACAATGATTGTGCCTGTCCAGACTCTCAGGAAAATACAGCATTAGTATTCACATTAGTAGCTGAAATGTATTTGAATAAAAGGGTTCTGTTCAATGTATGCTGCTTTGAAATTCAATAGGAAATGAGGTGCAGGCTTCATAGAGCCCACCCAATTCTTCAGGACATAACACACATGTTATGAAAAAAAGGTATTCCCATAAATGCATTATCACGGGGATATCCAAGTTAAGTACTAGTGCAGTATTTTTCTGCCTAGATCTGCAAAAAATATTTGCTTTTTGTGAAATTTTGTTGTTTCTCTGAGGATTGTCAAGAGTGCTAGCATTCACAGTGAGCTCAGGAAAAAGACCTAGAACCAAGCAGTCAGTGCCAGTATATGAGCAAGCACCTGCTGATGTCCTCCCTAGGAGTCCTTTTGTTACTTCTCTAAAGGATCTGCTATATGACTGTCAACATGAGTTTGTTTTTCTTAAGGCCAAATCCGGATACAGGCCAGATGTTTTGCTGTATACCACATCCATGTATGTCTTGAATTCTTGCTGAGATAATAAATACAATGTTAGTGAGAAAAATGAATTGCTATAACTTAGGGGTTTTTTGCAGATTCTGAATGCATGATCATATTATACAAATTTCTTCCATGTGTCCAAGTCAGTGGGCATGCACTAAGGCAATAGCAGAGTGCCAGTAGTTATACATTGGGATATTAGGCTTTTACTTCTGCCTTTAAGAGGAACAAGACATAACCATATCTTTGAACTTCAAATGGGAAAGACACACGTATTTAAATATTTTCTAGTAACTACTGCCCGCAGAATAGTTTGGTGGTGTCAGGGGCACCATTACCTCTACCAGAGATGTTGCAGCTTTGATGGAGAGTCCCTGGTGATAAATGAAGGATAGAAATCCAAGTTAAGATTTTTGTCTCAGATGCAGGCAGAAAAGAATGCAGCATTTTGCCAAGGTCAGATTTTTACTTTCTCCGAAGTTTGAAGCCAGAGTTTTGGAAAAGGGGTAAGTGATACTGCCTACCACAAGGGAATAGCAAAGGGATAGTGCAGAGCTTATTCTTTCTCCCTAAAGCTGGGAACTGTTGGGAGAAGGGTTCGCCGGAGTCAAGAAATTACTCAATATGAGTTATGCGTCTTGCTCAACTTTATTAGTTTCTAACACTACTTATATAGAACCAATACACATGCATATTACCAAAGCAAAAATATAATTGGTTAGTAGTCTCTAAACACGCGCAGTTCTCACACCCCTAATTATCATGACTAAAATAAGCATTCTATCCATGTAGCTATTTGCGTTGCTATGTTTCAGCCTTGCGGTTTGCTACTCCCTATATTCCCATACCGCTCCCTATCTCTCTTGGCCTTGCACCTGCCTTCCCAACAGCTGCAGCTTGTTACAGCCACGGCCTGTTAGTACAACAAAGTTACTTGGTCTCAGGATTCAAGAATAGATCAAGGCCACTTTCTTGTTAACTTCAGCACAACAACTTCAGCACAATGCTAATTACAGGCCTATTCTAATACCAGGCCTGGATTGTGCCTTCAGAGATTCTATGGCCACGCTTCTGCAGCCATTCTTCTACAGGGAACCAAAGACGTGTCTGTGGAGAGGAGAGCCCAAGTTCCTCACCTGCTACACTGTGCACATCAGCAGGCTTTCCCCTGACTTGTTATGCTGCTTTTCCCCAGCTTCATGGGCAGGGAGCACCATGCCTGGGGCATGTGTTCCCAGTGTGAGGAGGACTAAGAGCTTCCTGGCCAAAGGCTCTGGTTACTAGTAAACTAAAAACCAAAAATAAATAAATAAATAAAATAATAAAAAAAAAAAAAAACAAAGAGAAGCAAATTGCTGTTCTTTCCCAGTTAGCCACCAGTGGAGACTTGGAAGAGCTTTACTTCAGGGAGCATCAGTGAAGCAATCCTGAGAAGGCACATCAGCATGATGCCATGTGCTACTGCAGGCACTGTACAGTGAAGTTTTGCACAGCCCCACCAGGAAACAAATTACACTCATAAGACTCATCAGCCTTGTGAAAACATCCAGACATCCTCAACCACTGCCTGCTAGAGGCAGGCCCCTCTCCAGCCAGGTGACTGACAGAGCGTGATGCTTATGACCTGCTCCTCCCAAAAGGGCAAGGAAAAAAAATCATCTCATCACTGGGGCATGGCATCCCTGTCTGAAGGAGCCTGACTCACTCCCAAGCACCTCATATCAAAAAAACAAAACAAACCTACCTACCAAAGCAACCTGCTGGAGTTGCCACCCTGTAGCGCTCTCCATTAACCACAGCCTGTGGGCACCTGCCAAAGCAACAAGTGCAGCCCCAGGCCACATTTGCACTGTGATCACCCAGGCAAAAAACAGCCTGGTGCCCTCAGACAGCTCATGCTCTCACACCCGAGACTGGATACACAAGCGGTATTTCCTAAACAAATTGCTAGACAGCAGATAACATCTTCCTCCTCCCCTCTCCTCCTGTGGAATGTTTTTTTAAGCCATCTGAAAAAGAATGTCTCATATGCTGCTAATTATTTTTAGCATATGCTGCTGGAAAAGACTAATTTTCTCATTTTTCTCCCATTGACATGAGACAGTCCAAGGGCATGACATGCATTCGTAGAGGTGCAAGTAGGCTGGACAGGAAGGGCTGGGGATATGGTCTTTTGGTCTGGCAGGGTTTACCATGAAGTAGGCGACTGTCTGTCATGGTTTAACCCAGGTCGGCAACCAAGCACCACGCAGCCACTTGCTGACATCCCCCTTACCCAGAGGGATGGGGAGGAGAATCAGAAAGGAATGTAAAACTCAAGGGTTCAGATAAGAACAATTTAACAGCAGAGCAAAAGCAGCGCATGCAAGCAAAGCAAAGCAAGGAATTCATTCACTACTTCC
Source organism: Falco naumanni (assembly GCF_017639655.2). Classification (NCBI taxonomy): domain Eukaryota; kingdom Metazoa; phylum Chordata; class Aves; order Falconiformes; family Falconidae; genus Falco; species Falco naumanni. Next base: position 25,760,036 of record NC_054079.1, read on the forward strand.
CATGGGCAGGCAGGTGTTGTGTTGGGCCATCTCCAGGAAAGCAGGGCTCCATCACCTGTAACGGTTACTCAGGAAGACAAATGTCATAATGCCAAATGTCCCCACCTTCCTTCTTCTTCCCCCAGTTTATATACTCAGCATGACATCATATGGTATGGAATATCCCTTCGACTAGTTTGTGTCAGCTGTCCTGGCTGTGTCCCCTCCCAGTTTCCTGTGCCCCTCCAGCCCTCTTGCTGGCAGGGCCCAAGAAACCGAAAAGTCCTTGACTTAGTATAAACATTACCTAGCAACAACTAAAAACATCAGTGTCCTATCAACATTGTTCTCACATCAGAGCCAAAACACAGCACTGTACTAACTACTAAGAAGAAAACTAACTCTATCCCAGCTGAAACCAGGACACTGTCTGATGGTGGAACTGTCAGTGAACAATAGTCCCAAAAGCTGTTACAGCTGTAAACAAGGGTCTTGACTCAAGTGCATCGCTATATTGTCTGGAGGATGGCATAAGAAACTGGCCACACCAAGGCTGCCATCCCTTCTCATGCATGGTCTCTTTGCTCTTTGCAATGCAAATCTCACCAGTCTGCAAGCCCTCCAAAAGCACAGAGGCAGGCATCACTAACTCCTTTAGTAACAGGAGATATCCCATGAAATGACAGCAACCTCAAATAAAACTGTTTCAGCCATTTCATATTACGGGGGCTTTAGCATCATTCCCTCCTCCGCAGGAAAGGACAGCAGGAGCACCACCTGGCTGGACTCCTCCATGCTTCTGTCACTGCTTGAAGGGCCAAGGCACCTTCCTGAAGGGGACAGGCTAGCTTGAAAACCCTCAAAAGAAACCAGTTACCTTCAACAACACTGGGTAAAGGCTGGCAGACATACCTTGGAGCTGCTGTTAGGACATTGGCACCCCTGCATTGCCACCATGACACTGCTGCAGTGCTCGCCCGGGGGGGCCTCAGAGCAGATGATGGCCCTGGGATGGTGCCTGTCACCAGACTTTTGTGCTTTTGGGATTTTGCCTACGTTATCATGCTCTTCCCAGGTCAAGTACCATATTTGCACCTCCTTCCCTCAGCTCTGGGATCTGAGCCAGGATCACAGCCACCTTTGCCACTTGCTGCATGGTAGTGATTAAGGATAGATTTCTGCTTCGCACTCCCAAAAGGGATGTGACTGAGATGTGACAAAGGCACAAGGCCGCATCCAGGTCCCTCCTATCTGTGATCAAGAATTAGGGAAATAATTTTTCACAACAGCAGCTGCACTTTCCCCAGTGCCACTGTGACGTTGTCAGCACATCAAGGAAATGGCTTTGCTAGGTAGGGAAAAATCCAAGCAACTACAGATTCAGGTAACTTGTTTCCTCAGCGCAACAGTATTAGACTGATTCAGCCACACAGCGAGGTGAGGCCAGTGCATACGGGACTATCAATGGAAAGGCAAAAAGATTATGGTTTTAGTATCGGCTAACTTCAGAAAATACCCTGACTTCCAGAAAACATCCTTCTAGTCATAGCTTTACACACTGCAGGATGGAAGGGCAACTCCTTGTTTTGAGAAAGGATATTTATTTGCATCAAATGTTCTTTCTTATGATCATTTAATGAGAGGGATTTTATATTCTTAAAGCAAAAAACTTTAGAAATTATTGCAATCATCATTAGTTTGTGAAATCTTTTAGCCAAGTGCTTTGAGGAACACAACTACATGGAAAAAGCAAGTCATAACTGGCTTTCCTTGTAAAGGCAAATATCCAAAACAGGCCGCAACTCCTTTTGCTAAGGGCTGGTGATGACAATGCGGTTTCAGCTGTACTCCTTGATGAGGAGAAACAACCCAACCTCATTTACCAGAAGTAGTGGGGATCAGCCCTAGATAATGCAGCATCACTTGCTTCCCACGTACCTATTGATACAGGGGTGCTGGGCTCAGGGTGGAGGTGCTGGTGAGAGCTCTTATACCACCTAATATTGCATAGGAAGGAAGAAGAAGGAAAGAAAAAAAAAGCATTGAACTGCTGGACCTAAAACTTTGAATGTCCCAGCCCAGGGCAAGGCAAGAGTGAGGGGGCTGTCAGCATGGAGGCAGCGGGGCAGACATACCACCTGCGGCAATGACTGGTTCTGGCGCTGGGCCTGTGTGGCCCTGGGCACCAGAAAGTGCAGCTCAGGGCCATGGCCTGGGAAGGTTTTGCTTCCCCTTGTCATCACAGTCACGCACTGCTCCACAGTGTTGCTTCCCTGCATGTGCAGGCATTGCACCCATCCACTACAAGCCCTACTCCTGCCCAGGCCGCTGGCTCCGGGGAGGGCCATGGGGGAACTTCCCCCCTGGGGGGCTCTCCTTCACACCACCATGTGTGGGGACACACAGCAACCATTAGCCTTCAGTCAAATGTGAGGATGTAGCAATTTTGACACATTCCCATATAGATGAGCACTTTTAGATCCATAAACAGCCACACCAGAGATATGTGGATCTTATATGGACATAAGTTGTGGTTGAGTGATGCTAACAGGGAACAGGAGAATGGCAAAGACATAAAAAATGAGAAATAAATCATAAACTTGATTGTAAATAACCAGGTAGGCATGTCTATCCCATTTAGATTTGAGCTCTGTAGCTCTGAGCTCACAGGAGGTACAAGAGTGGTTTATAGATGATCCACTCCCAAGACTGCTGCTCTTAATGAAAACTACATTTCACCTTTGCCATCCACACTTTTCTTGCAAAGGGGCAGGAAAAAAACTACCACAACTTCCAAGATACAAAAGCAGCTCCTATACAACACCTTCTAACACTTAAAAGCTTTAATCTTGTTCACACTGAATGACAGTTCTTAGAGTGTGGGCGGTATTTTACTTCTAGCTTAGATGCACATATGGACAGTGTTAATACTTAATCTTTGACTGTGCTCTCCAGGACAACTTTGTCCCTGTGATGCCAGTTCCAACTGTGGACCAGACAGACTTTAGCATAACAGAAATAAATACCTATAGGAGTACTAAGGATACCATTTATTTTCAAAATCACTAAAAAATCCAAACAAAACAGTTTATGGCAATATAGATTTACATAACAGAGACAGCAAATTGAAAAATGTACAATCTGTTTCATGTTATTGCACTCAGTTTTTATAATATACAAGGAATTTTAAACAGTTTTCATTAAAAGAAGTTTTATTTATATAAATAAAAGTGTATATATACAATATCATACAAGAAGCGTATCAGCCTAATACACAAAACCTACCCAGAGTAGGATCCCAATTTCTCACATGATCTAGTCTACTTATCATCAATATTTTCATGTATACATTTATATACCCTAAACATCAAAGCAGGTCAATATTCCCAGATGGGAATGGTTCCTTCAGATTTTTGACAAGAACCACTGCAGAACATTAACTAGGGTTAATTTTAAGTGAGGGTCATTAGAAAATATGAATCTCTCAACAGTTTCTTAACACTTATATGCCCTCATTTATTTATTTTTTTTTTTAGCAAGAAAATTACCTGATATTGATTGCTCTCTCCCTAATTTAGGCCTAATCTCAGAGTTTTAATACAGATGCAGTCCCCACAGAAGCTGGAAAGGAACTTCCAGGTACAAAAGGCTGCAGAATATGCAATGACAGTATCACATCCTGAGTTGCCCGGGGCCTGGAAGCAGCAAAGCCCTCCACCAGACCCTTCTCCATCTAGGAGCAAATTCATCTTACCTGGCATGCCCTTCAGGTCCCTGGTGAAGAGTTGTGGATCAAATGCCATGATTTTTACCCTAATTTTGGTCTTCTAAGATGCAGCTGTGAGGTCTCTGGAGAGTCACCACTCTCCTAGAGCTTGACCCAACCCTCTGGCATGGCAAAGAACCACTATGGGGACTGATATGCAAACAGCAAGGCCAAAAATGATTGTGAACCTACTGAATACTGATGAAACTAATGCAACTCCCTCTGTCATTTTGGTGCAACCAGACTCTCAGAAAATGAACATTTACTTGCCAGGTGTTGTAACCAAAGGTTTACTACATCTGTTTAGTCTATCCATCTGGTTTGTAACAAAGCAGATCCATATTCCATAAATCCTAGGGCTTTTACGGGGAATGTTACCCCAATAGAGACGTCAGGAAATGCTAGTGTAATCATATCAACACTGGTAGCATCAATAAAGATTTTTATTGATCCTTCACAAAAAAAAAAAAAAAGAAAAAGAAAAAGAAAAAGAAAAAGAAAAAGAAAAAGAAAAAGAAAAAGAAAAAGAAAAAGGAAAAAGAAAAAGAAAAAGAAAAAGAAAAAGAAAAAGAAAAAGAAAAAGAAAAAGAAATAAGAAAAAGTATTTTCAGGAACAGAAGCAATCAGGGTGAAATGCTTTTTTTTTTTTGCTGTAAAAGTTAGTAGAGAAGACGTATCATTCTACCCATAGTAACTATCAGACTTAAAACAATAAATCTATCTTTTAAATTGGTAGCCACTTGTCCTGGTTTCAGCTGGGATAGAGTTAATTATCTTACTAGGAGCTAGTACAGCGTTGTGTTTTGGCTATGGTGTGAGAACAATGTTGATAATGCCTGATGTTTTTAGTTGTTTGCTGGGTAATGTTTATAATGTCATGGACTTTTCAGTTTCTCAGGCCTTGCCAGCTAGAAGGCTGGAGGGGCACAAGGAATTGGGAGGGGACACTGCCAGGTCATCTGACCCGAACTAGCCAAAGAGGTAGTTCCATACCATGGGACATCATGCTTGGTATATAAACCTGGGGGGTTGTCTGGGGTGGGCAGATCATTGCTCGCGGACTGGCTGGGCATCGGTCAGCGGTGTTGTGAGCATTTGCATTGTGCACCACATGTTTTCTTTCTTCCTTTTCCTCTGGATGTTATTCTTTTTTCCTCCCCCTTTTCATTATAACTGTTATTGTCATCATTGTTATTATTGTTCTTTCATTTTCATTCTATTTCAATTATTAAATTGTTCTTATCTCAACCCTCGAGTTTTACATTCCTTTCCAACTCTCCTCCCAATCCCCTCTGGGTGGGTGGGGGGAGTGAGCTAGCGGCTGCATGGTACTTAATTTACCAGCTGGGCTTAAGCCACAATACCACTACTGAAGTCACACACAAAAATTCCCCACCTCTCTTTGATATTACTCAGCCATCACATACCTACATGCATGTAAAAAAAGATACCCAACAGTATTCAATTACTGAAAAATGAAAGGCTTCTAAATTACTCACAATGAACAATACCTGCAAATAAGTGTCTTAAAATATACACCCTGCATCATTTTTAAGAACACCTCTGAGTTTAATTTACAAAATTAAGACTTTACCTTTGAGTTCACACTGCTTTAGGAGGTGAGCGAGCCATATGCCTCCCTGTGCTGGAACCTCCAAAATTTTAAACTGTGGACTGAAAAAAAGTGCCATTTCCTAAAACACAATTGTGATTTACCACATTAAAGTAGCAAAAAGTCAGTACTCTGCACTTGTATGTATTATACATATACAGGTATGCATTCACTACAGAATCACAGAATGGTCAGGGTTGGAAGGGACCTCTGGAGATCTTGCTAAAGCAGAGTTCCCTAGAACACATTGCACAGGTTCATGTCCAGGCATGTGTTGAATATCTCCAGAGAAAGAGACTCCACAACTTCCCTGAGCAGTCTGTTCCAGCGCTCCTGTCACCATCAAAGTAAAGAAGTTTTTCCTCATGTTCAGATGGAACTTCCTGCGTTGCAGTTTGTGCCCGGTTGCCCCTTGTCCTGTCACTGGGCACTGCTGAAAGGAGCCTGGTACCATCTTCTTGACACTTCCCCTTAAGGTATCTGTTGACATTGATAAGATCCCCTCTCAGTCTTCTCTTCCCCAGGCTAAACAGGCCCAGCTCTCTCAGCCTTTCCTCATAAGGGAGATGCTCCAGTCCCCTAATCATCTTTGTAGCCCTTCGCTGGAACCCTTTCCAGTAGTTCCCTGTCTCTCTTGACCTGGGGAGCCCAGAGACCGGACACAATTTTCCAGATTTGGCCTCACCAGAGCAGAGTAGAGGGGGAGGGATAACCTTCCTTGACCTGCTGGCCACACTCTTCCTAATGCACCCCAGGATCCCATTGGCCTTCTTGGGCCACAAGGGCACACTGCTGGCTCATGATTAAGTTGTGATTATGGCTACATAATTTTTCACATTAAGGATACCTTTTATGTATCTATTTATACATGCTATTACAATCAGATTTTGGTGCATTCCTGAACAAGCCCTCACCATTTAATTGGCATTTGCCAAATGTCTTCTCCCTGGTTTTCAGCAAACATGCAGGGGTAACCATATTTTATCCCAGCACAGGCCTGCAACCTCACTGTGGGTCCTCCAATCCAAAGGACTGGCATCCTCCTGAGACTCTCCCACCTCTGAGGTGACTGAAGGCAAAGACGGGTCCTGACAGAGCAGGCTGAGTTTCAGGGTCCACAAATGGATTCAACGCCCCAGTCATTTCGACAGCACTGATCCTGAATTAAACAGAAATCCTGCAGGCAAAGCAGCTTTAGGGCTACATACATCAATTAATGCAGCCCTTAAAATGGCATAAACTGTTGCTTTTCCTTTCCCCGCTCACAGTTTTCATTCCTTTGCCAAAAGAGTGATCCTATACTTGCCACTGCCTGTGAGTCATACCAATTGTTTTGGGCCCAAGCCATGCCAGGAGGAGAGGGTTAGGGCTCTGTAGCCCTTCAGTTTTTCAGGAGGGGATTATCCTCCATTGTCAGATCCAGAAATCATCCCAACAACAACTGTCACACAATTCAAAAGCAGTACTCCCAAAGTATTTGGCCTACTGTGGGTTTATGTTACTCAGTGTGGTTCTTTACAAAAAGATCCTCTGCCCCCCTCTCCTGTCAGGTCACTTCCTAAGGAAGGGTCCACACTAAGGGCCCTGATACCTTCTGGTTGGTTCAGTATTGCAAGGGAATCCTGTCTGTGACACCAATTTTTAATGTCACAACCAAAATGGAGACGTTTAGGACAACCTCCATCCCCTTGGGACCAACAACCAAGTTCATGATGCCCATGGCTGAATTAAGGTGAAACGACACCAACCAACCAGTTTTCATGATTTATTAATACAAAATACAAGGGCATGTGCTTAAATACGATAGCTCAATTGCAATTACTTTACTGGATAAGCAAGTCCCATGCCACACATTTTTACTTAGTGGTCCTGGTTTTGACTGGGATAGAATTAATTTCTTGGTGTCCTAGTGCAGTGCTGTGTTTTTGGATTTGGTGTGGGAACAATGTGGTCAGGGACTTTTTGGTTTCCATCAGGCCTTGTCAGGGAGAGGGCTGGAGGGCACCAGAAATTGGGAGGGGACACACCCAGGTCAGCTGAGCCTGTACTAACCAAAGAGGTATTCCATACATGAATGTCATGCTCAGTATATAAACTGGGGGGTTTGGCTGGGGCCTTGCGGTTGCTGGGTGGTGCTGACTGGACGTGAGTCAGCAGGTTGGTGAGCAGTTGTATTTGTGTGCATCACTTGTTTTCTTTTCTTCTCCCTTCCCTTTGATTTCTCTTGTCACACACACACACACCAGACCCTAAGTGCATCTGAAGTCATATTATCAGTTAAGTGATATAGTACAGTCTAAATACCCATACTTGTCAAAAGGATGGCGTCCAACAATTTTATACTTCTAACAGGCTCTATCAGGGGTCTATCAGCAGCCTGATGATATCTGCTAATATCAGCAGCCAACAGACAGATAGTCAAGGGCTAATTTGAACAATGCATTCACCTAACAGTGCTGGTCAAGGTCCAACTCAAGCCAAGTTTGAAGGAAATTGACTTCTGTAGTCAGTATGCAAATATGACTATAAAAGTCAATTTACCTTACCTATAAATAGTGGACAGCCCAGAGCGGTTTTGCTCTCCTGCATGGCAGTAGGCTGAACGACAGGATCTCCCTTGAGTAGGGATGCCTCTCAAGGTTACTCCTTGAGGTGAGAGATTCCTTGCTGCAACAGATTCTCGGTAAGCGATTAATAGCATGCCATATTTTGAAATCTTAGCTATAGTAGTATAAAGATTGATTGTGCACACATATAAGCCTTTAGATATAAACCACTGACCAAGTCTGAGACTGTCTGGATCTAGCTGCACTAAACTCCCCTTTCAGAAGGAGTTCAGAATCCAAGGGGGTCTTTCTGAACTCATGACTCAACGGGAGGTTGTCCGACAGTTTTGTCTGACCCTTTGTACATATTTCTAACCATTACATTGAACATTTCTCAATACTGAAATCACCTTCTTACACCTTACAACTGAAACTACATACCTAAACCATCTTTATACCCAATGTACAGATTTATACATTCTCATTAACTACTGTCCTTTGT